>NW_024344378.1:29826946-30011549 GCF_902729225.1 Pteropus medius | reverse complement strand
TTTTTTTTTTTTTTTTTTGTCATAAAAGGGAAGATGTTTAAAAAATTAGAATGACATTAAAATGAGAATTTAAAACTTTTCTGACATTTAATGAGCCAACAGCATTTAACAATTTTATTTGTACATCCTAGAAACTGATTCTCTTAGCTGATCTTTGAAGAAGCATGATGCCAAGAAAAGAGCCTGTCTGAATGACAGCATGCAACCCCCACTTCCCTCTCTGTTTACTATGTGGCCTTGGGATACACTATTATATATCTGAGTCTCAGTTTCCTAATTTGTAAACTAGGTATAACAGAAATAATGTATGAAAAATCCCTGCCATACACACACAATGGTAGCCATCAAATGTATAGTCTATAGTGAATAATGAAGTAAGCGAGAATTAAATAGCAATCTTTTTACCACCATACCACCCTGAACAAGCCCGATCCCGTTTGATCTCGGAAGCTAAGCAGGGTCGGGCCTGGTTAGTACTTGGATGGGAGACCACCTAGGAAGACCAGGTGTTGTAGGTGTAAAAAATAAAAAATAAGGGATTGTAAGCTGACAAGGTCCTTGCAATCTGTGAGGTCAACCAAGGGTTGCCTCGCCTAAAAAAAAAAAAAAAAAAAAAAATAGCAATTTTTTTTCCATTCCAACTGATCAGTGGTTCTAATGAAATGATTAGATATATACCTGTGAACATGTATGTTGAGTTTAATAACTTCTAGTAACAAATTCCACATAGCTTTAATTTAATTAGATTGAGTTGTACAAACTTCAGTGTATACGCTTGGACAAGAGTGTTCTTTTCCCCTTTGCTTCTATCCTGCTCTACCTACCACAGGTCAGAATCATAGTCCTGCAGATCTCCTCTAACTCAAATGTTTCCTTGGCCTGGGGCAACTTGAGTTAATAACGAACAAACAAAAAATATTAGAGACAAAGGACAGGCTTTCCTCTGAGAATACAGAATATCTGATCACTCCATAATCGTACAATGTGGCTCTACTTTTATGCAGGGTAGATATTCTTATTGAAGTGAGGTAATTGGAGAAGGATTTGTATCATTTGTGTTGCTTGTTTTAATGAGAGGAATGAAGTGATATGTCACCTGTGTGATTAAAAATTAATTTAAAAAATAATCCAACCAACTCTATTAGCATTTCACTTGTAAGTACACAGTTCATGTAAATTAAGATTGTATGGGTAGAGTCTGGGTGTTTTGTCTCCTCATCCAGATTTTAGAAACTGGGTCAGAATTGCTTTCCATAGAGGCTGTCTTATTTTTTCTTAGTAAAGCTCTGTATGCCACCTCCAAAGGTGAGAATTTATTCAGCATAAAGCTGTCTTGAAAAGGTGTGTGCCTCTAATTTCAAGTATGACAAAAGCATGATAAAATGAAACACTATAAAGAGGGATGATACTAGAGAATAATACTAGCCCATAAATGTCTTTTAACAAAAATACTTGAAATACAAAGTGAATTTTATATTAAGATGTAATGGTCATCTTTCTTAAAAAGAAATGCCCTCGCTAGCCATCCTGCTCAAACAGAAATGACTTGCAGTTTCCCTGGATAATATGTAAGAAACATCTCAGACAGAAACTTGCTAAATCTAGATCTGTTCATCTCTTTCGAGGAAGAAAAACAAAGAAAATGACTACCATCACTCAATTTGGTCAAGAATACTATCTCAAAAACAAGAATACTATCTTAAAAACACTTTGCCTGATTGTTTCATGGTATACAAAAGACACACACACACAGCACCGATAATTCTGTATCTCGATTTTGAGTTATATATGAGTAGCTGTGAAAGGATTTCAGAATTATCTGAGAATGAGGTGTGTGTGAGAAAAATGATAAAGGATGAGAAAAGACAAATCTTTTTACAAAAAAAAAAATTTAAAGTAACAAACACTGAAGATTCAGTCACATTTAGTATTTGACTTGAAGTGAAAAAGTCAAATGACTTCATCCATGTGAATTAATCAATGTTAACAAGGTCATAAGTTGGAAGCGGTTGCTTTTAAGAATCTTCTGATCTTTGGCATTTACTTACTCTTTTTGAAATTGAGCTT
Source organism: Pteropus medius (assembly GCF_902729225.1). Lineage (NCBI taxonomy): Eukaryota > Metazoa > Chordata > Mammalia > Chiroptera > Pteropodidae > Pteropus > Pteropus medius. Next base: position 30,009,482 of record NW_024344378.1, on the reverse strand, counting down.
AAAATATCTTCAATATATAATGTTAAACAAGAATCTCCTACCATAAACTTTAAAGGGCAGGATATAATAGTGTTTCAGAGTCGTATGCAGTGAAGGTATTTATTTCCTTAATCAAAGAATTTCACACATTAGAATTCTTACTTAAAGGTTTACAAATTCGAAATGTGTTTAAAAAAAGATTTAAAGTGGTTAAAAATATATCAATGCCACAAGAAAAGCCATAGAAGAAATATTAATGATATTACTAGAGATTAAATGAATGCCAAGAAGATGCACGCTACAATTCTCAAAAGCACAATGGTGTTCTTTTCATGTAGAATACATCTCTCCTTTCACGTCAGAAAGAAGCCTGTTGCCCATCTGCTCACACTTTGCAATGACTATCACACCTCACAGACCCTTGTATTGGTCCCAGTTATCTATTCTTCTCTCAGGTAGCTGAATTAATAGGCTCATTACTACTTTTTCTGAGAGAAAGGAAAACATACTTGCTAAACATGATTAAAAAGAAATAGTAATGAAAGTATTAATGTTTTATAGATAATTATTAAGACTCGCTAGAATAGCATGTTATGTGCAGTCCAGGTGACTTATTTTTATTTACTATATTCTTTACATCTTTATTTTTCGAATATCCCTACTTAAAAAAGAAAAAGTATTCAGAACTTCATTAAATACTATTAAAACTGGACTTAAAATAGTAACACTACATTATTTTTGGCATTTGCTACAACCGTCTAAAATTCTAAAGAAAAAGTGATGAAAGAAATGAATATACTAGGAAGTAATCTTAAAATACTGGAAAGTTCTTTTGTTATCTCTTGCAACTAATCCATAGCCGGAACATATACGTAATGCATTCAGTGCTCAGAACTGGCCTGCAAGCTCTTTATGGCAGCTGTTGGCTTTCAGATATAAACAGGGCCTGAAACAGCAGTGAGACTAAGCAACAATCCCAAGCTAAGAGGCACTATACAAGTGGGAGAGAACACCCAACTATAACACAGAATCAGAGAGGCCCATATCTCTTGAGCCATCACGGAGGCTGGTGCATGATTCGGGTCTCTGATTAGCAATTCCAGTGTGTGCAGCATGGACAAGGAGTCATTGAGCCTATCTTTATACAGATGTTAGCTCTACCTTAACAAAGATCTACTGGGTGACCTGTACCATCTCAATTAATTTCCTTGTAAATTAGCTTCTTCATCAGCATGCCAAGCTCTGTGCCATTTAGTTCTTAGGACAACCTGTAATGCATGGCTATGATCCTTATTTTATAGATGGGAAAAATGTGGTTCAGAGAGTTTAAAATTGAAATACATTACGCAAGACAAAAAATTCAGCAAACTGCTTCAAATTGTATAAAAATTACCAATTTTATGAGATTACACTGCTGTGTACCTATAAATGAGCCAACATCCTATCACGTTAAATTACATTTCAAAATCTATTGAACTCAGATTTATCACTAAGTTAGTATTTTATGTCGTACTTCATACTGACCCAGAACTCTACAAAATATGCATTCTGATAATAATTTAATAACTCCATTAGTTACTACAGTACTGAAAAAATCCTTCCAGACGTCCAACACTAAACGCATCCTTTTTCATTACTGTCTGCATACTCCGCGCCCCATTAAATCTGCTCACCTCCTGCTGCCCCCAGGTTCAATCAGCCATTCTGAAATGTCGTCCACTTCTCAACATCCTATCTTGCCTGAACTTCCACAATGACCTGTTGTCCCTAATTCCACCCAAGCCTCCCTAAAATCCACTCCGGAGAGCAGCCAGAATCATCTTTTCTGAAAAAATTAAGCAGAGTATGTCTTTTAAAACTCTCCAATGGTTGCCAAATGTATCTTGAATAAAATCTAAATCCTTCGCCAAGATGATTTGGCCCTAGATGATCTGGTCGCCGCACTCCAACCTCACCTCCTACTGCTCTCCCCTTCGTTGTCTAGAATCCAGCTTCGGTGCCATGCCTTTGTTCTTTGAACACCCTGTGCAAAGTCCCTCCTGCCTCAGGTAGGATCTTTGTGCCAGCCATTCCCTCTTCTTGGACTCTCAGAGCACTCACTGCTTGTCATTCTGGTCTCCGAGAGACCACCTACGGTAAAGCAGTTCCCTGGTGCTCTAAAACATAGCCCGTTTTTATTTCTTCATAATCCTCTCCCCCGCATCCCAAATTCTGTTGACACCAAGTCCGAAGAGTTTCTTACATTTGTTTTCCTTCCTTTAATTCCTCACTACTAGCCCTTGGATTCCCTGGATTGTGACAACTGCTCACCACTGCCTACTAAAGTTCAAACTCCCCTCATGGCTCCTCTCAGCTTGACCCCAAGCTACCTTATCTGTCTTATCTTGCAGAAGTGAATCTCACTACCCTGGGCAAAAGAAGCCACTCATTGTTCCCTGAAACCCCCATTTCTTGCTTTTGCCAGCAGATTTCTTTCCCTGGTCTCTCCCATCATCCCGTCTGCTATAATCCTATCTGTCCACCTCCAATACAACCTCTGTATAATCTTCCGGATGTCCCCAACTGGGTAAAGCCACTTAATCCTTCAAATCACTTCACAACTTGGTTTCTATTTTATGGTATTTTTATTAAATAAGATGGGCATCACCATTACCAGTCGAGGGTCTTGTCCCTTATATTAGAAGCAACTCTTAAGCGAAGTTGTACCTTAGTTATCTTTTAGTCACAGTGAGATTTACAATAGTACCTGATACTGACAATATCATACAGTCCTGTGGATTGTAGAACTTTGCTTCTTACTCCCTGATAATTTTTACTTGTTTCTTTCCATAAATGTTTGTCCTTTAAACAGCAGCCCCCAACCTTTTTGGCACCAGGGATCCGTGCTCCTATGAGAAGCTAATGCCTGATGATCTGAGGTGCAGCTGAGATGGTTATATTAGCACTGGGGAGCAGTTGCAAATACAAATGAAGCTCCCCTCACTTGCCCACCGCTCACTTCCTGCTATGCGGCCCGGTTCCTAACAGGCCATAGACTGGTACCGGTCTGTGGCCTGGGGGTTGGGGACCCCTGCTTTAAACTCTTCCATCTATCTGTCAGAATTAACCTGCCCTGATGTTCACCTATCCTTTAGTCTGTATCTTTTCTGCAGTTATATTTTAATTTACACCTGCTAAGATCGCTGCATTCATTCAATTAGGGCTGTACACTCCTGGAGATTTGGGCTGTGATCTCTCCCCTCCCTCCCCTGTCTCTTTATTGCACTGTGTGTACTTTCCACCCATCACAGGAGTCTCAACTGCTCCAGACGGTCAGTCATGAAAACTCAGCCTTTGTTCAGTACTTTAGGAAAGAAAATTCCAGGAAAGGTTTGTAAAACAAATGAAAGGGAAAGAATAAATGTTGTAGAGCAAACAGAGAAGTAAAAATATATGATCTCCTAGGAGACCTATAACTCATTTACTATTTCCTGCATACCCACGCATATGAATTGGAAGAATGAGACATACCCATGCACCCAGCTCAGAAACATGTCTGTCCACGCACACACAAAAAGTATCTGTTTGCCTTTTTAAAATCCAACTCAAAGAGATTTTACATCTTTGGTGTTAATTATTTTAATCACACTCCCGTTTTGCATGTATTATTATCCCATTTTACAGGAGGAAAATTAAGATATAAAGAATTTAAGTACTAGCATGGGACAAGAGTCCATCAATGAGAGAGCCACATGAAACCCAGGTCTCTACACTTTCAATTAGTTGTTCTTTTCTCTAATCAAATTGTCAAGTTAAAAAAAAAGGCAGTGGCTCAGTTTTGTTTTGCTTTTTCCCCAAGCCCCATGTAAAAGATCTTCAATATAGTGTAACCGTTGATTAAGTTTAGGAAATGATCTTGGTTTAGGGAATTTGTACAGAACACATCACAATTGTCTCCACTCGACTTATCTTTTAAAAAATGGTATTTCCTGGGTTAAATATAGATTGTATTGTAAAGAAAAAATGTTACTCTATAAGTCTGAAAGACGACATCAGTATGATCTACTTGAGAAAGTTATGAAGAATTAAAATCAAGTATCATCCGCAAACTGCTACATACATGTGTACAAAACAAAAGGGGTTATATATTTCTTGTTGGTATTTTAGGCTATTAATAAAAAAATACATGTATATACGTACATGTATATACATAAACAATAAAATGTGTGTGTATGTGTATGTATATTAAATGCAAATATGTATATGTTTACCCAGATCTTTCCTCATTCCCTCCCTTCATCAAAACTCAACCACCTTGAAGCATACTCTCAAGGGCTTGCTCAGTCACAGCTAATGGAACTGAATGGTTAATATTTGCTCTTGGGCTAACGGATTATCCTTAAAAGTAACATACTCTCATTTTTAACAGGAGGTCTCTAGAAACATAATAAGCTTATATATTACCAGCAGTGGCTAATATTTATTGAAATCTAGGCACAGAAACTAGCATAGTGCAACACTGAACAAAAGTTAATTGCTGCTATTTTATTTTTTTCATGTAATAAAAATATATGTTCTAGGCATTATTCTGGGCACTAGCAATATAGCAGTGAACAGAATGGACAAAAAGCCTGCCTTGTGGTGCTTGTATTCTAGTGGAGGAGGCAGACAATAAACAAGATAAGTAAAATATAGAGCATGTTAGATAAGTGCTAAAGTGTGAAACTAAGCAAAAGTGTCACTGGGAGAAGAGAGGTTACAATTTGGGGCTAAGTTGGCCAGAGAAGGTGTCCTTGTGTATGAGGGGTGGACCGTGAGGACAGCTGTGGGAGAAGATTCTGAGTTAGAGGCTGGCATTTATGGGTGTTTGCTGACCAGCAAGTGGGACAGGGATTGAAGTGCATGAGGGCATGAGGTCTGGGAGGAAATAGCATGGGGTCTGACAGGACTCCTTGGTCACCATGAGGACTTTGGCCTTAAAGCTATATGAGGTGGGAGATGAGTGACACACACCAGCTTACTCTTACAGTGATACACTCTGTCTGCCAAGTTGACAAGTGACTTAAGGGGAGCAAGAACAGAAACAGAGAGCCCAGCAGGAAGCTCCTGCAGCAACCCAGATAAGAGACAAGACAATGGTGGCTAGGCCTAGGGCAGCAACAGAGTTGATAAGAAGTGGTGGGATTAACAGATAGATCAGATATGGGGTAGAAGCAAATACCGAGAACAAAACCAAGATGTTTGGCCTGAGAGCCAGGAGGGACAGAGATGCCGTTTGCTAAGTGGGAGTAAGGCAGGTTTGGGAACCAGGAGGATGCCAAGGACTCAGTCAAGTGCTTTGTATATATCATCCCACTCGATTCGCACAATGGTGAGAAAGACACTATTTTTTCATTCCCACTTTGTAGGAGAAGAAACAATGCTACCACATAAGTAACTTGACCAAACTCATTCAGTTCGTAGGTGGCTGGAGAGAGAGAACCATTTTAAACTAGTAAGATTTATACTATAACTGAATGCTTAACTGCTGTAGTCACCATACTGACAGGTTGGTGGGGGACAGATACGGTGACTTCTAAATCAGATCAAGAACAATTAGACAGACATCCATGATGGTTTTTGAGAGAAGAGGGCAAGAGTTAATACTTGGGCATGGTATAAAATATAAGGCAAATATTGCACTAATTAAAAATACACATGTATATTATGAATACATAAGCATAAACAGAAAAATACAAAAAAGGATATGAACCCAAATATTACCATTATCATTTATCTCTAGCAATGTGAGAAATAACTTTTTCTTTTTGTTTACCTTTATCTTCTGATCTGCCTATAAAAAAAAGATGCATTACTTGTTTTTCTTCAGTGTTACAAATAAAAAAAATGAACTCATGAAAACTAATTTATTGTATCTATGTTATTTTTTTTGCTCTCTTCCCCTTAATACACTTATGGTAATTTAAAAGCCAAATTTCTGGAATTGCTGAATTTAGGGAGCAATACCGGGTGAATCTAGTTTCCCTACAATTCCTAAGGCTAGGCCAGTATTCACATCTTAAACTCTAAACTGGTACAAATTAGAAAAGGTGAAAGCGAATCAGATCACCAACTACCTGAGAGGAGAATGAGAAGCAGATACAGCCTGGGACTGAATGTGTCATCTAGCCCCTAGAGTAACTGTTCTCCACCCCGAATAATGCCCCTGGTAAAAGGAGGAGAAGCAGAGGCCTGCAGAAGTCTAGGACATCCAAATTGTACTGGAATGGGACAGGGAAGGACCCTGGGGAAAGAAAGAAAACAGGATTTCAACCCAGGCTCTACAGCTCAGATGGACGATGGGTCAGAATTAATGAGAGAAGAGAAAACTTGCTAGAAACTGAGGGGAAAAGAACAAGGTTGAGCACTCTTGGTCGGTGGTCTTCAGTAGAAAATCGTGACTGAAGTTGATGGCAAAGGGGATTTCCCAGATAAACGGTAAGGAGGTCCCATGCCACACTTAGGAGGTTGTAAGACAGGAGTCATTTGGGGCAGAGCTAAGTACATTCTCTACAAACTATGGTGGAACAGCAAGATGTGACCGCTCTCAGGGTTGGCAGGTCCCTTCTGGGGCAAGTACACATGTGTCCTGGATGGTATATGACACATAACCTTATTATCAAACACTGATCTGGCCTGTTTTTATTCTATCTGTCCTATACACATGGAATTTACACCACTATTTCTGCTAAGAAAATACATTTCCAGAGGATAGGTCTCTATTATACCATGACCTAGACTGGATTTATACTGAATAGCCTTCAATCCCCAAAGTACACCATGTGAGACCTTGGCCAAATCAATAGCTTCTCTGAGTCTCAGTTATCTTCACTGAGAGAGAATTACACTATTTATTTTGAGGGGTGACTGGATCAAATGATACAATGCAAGTAAACAATTGTGTTACTCACATATCAGCTGGTTTGGAATCTGCCACTTGAATAGGATGATAATGATTTCTGACAACATGGATGATAAGAAACAGAATAAAACACACTTTGAGAAAACACATAATAGATGCAGCTACATGTAGAGGAAGAACAATGGAGGGGAAGAGATGCTCCCTGAGCTCTTATCTTGCTTTATTGCTGGAGAAGAGTATGACTGCTTATCGAGCAATTACATAATGGGATAGATACCCCCCAAAGCTTCAATAACATGAGGGAATTTTTGTCCTCATGAGTTTTATGCTTGCATAGAGTTTGGCCAACACACACTTCCAAAACCTGAGATGTTACAATGAGGACAAACAAATTCCTCAGAAGATAACCTCTATACAGCTTCGTTTTGCTTGCTGTTGCATCCTTAGCACACAGTCTTTAATAATTCTTGATAAACAACTCAATGTAAAGATGCCCTGAAGCTCCAATAGAGACTAGCTTTGTGGTCCACAGTATAAGGTCAATTTATAATAAAATGAAATGGCCTTAAGTAAAGGCTTTTCTGGTACCTGGAAAATAAATTCTATTGAATAGAATCTTAGAGAGATCTGTTTCATATCAAATGCTCTATACCAACAGCTTTTTAAGAACTTTACTTAATCACAACCATCAGAGATTTAAAAACAGTTTTAAGAATATTGATAACTGTGGTTATAAACTGCCTTGGGGTTAGAAGAGGAGAGAGATAAGTACTTTGATTCAATCAAGTTAATATGAAAAGAAACACGGATGGAATTACAATGGGGTAAAATGAAGATAAATGTTAGTGGAGAGTCTAGTCTATTGGGTAAAACACAAACCCAAAATAATCAAATTAACATCTGAGAGCAGAAGTTGCCAATCAGCACAGGATTAAGCCCTTGGAAATTAGATTCCATTCACAGAAGAGAGCTAAGTGCTGCAGACAAACTTTCTTATGTTGGCAGATACTCACCTATCGAATAAGGCTCTCAAAGACAGAGCATTTATCAAAGGTCAAAGTACAAAATCTTTTCCTAAGTGGTCCTTGAATATAAGATATCTACTGCTGCCAAACAACTAAAAACTCATCCTAGGACTACTCTCGGCATGTAATCTCAGGAAAGCCGCACTGGAAAATCGTATCCGTTTCTTCCCGCGAGACAAACGAAGCCTCTGGAAACAGTTCTGAATACAGATGTCACAGCAGGTCTTAAACGGGATCTGCCAACATCATTCCCCTTCTCCCGTTCCTTCCCTTTTGGCATCGGGTCAGTTTTCAAAGAACCCACTCAGTGACTGTTCCACCAGTCAGTCCCTCTGTAACTCTACACAGCTGTTCACGCCAGATGTTCTACCCCATATCCCAACTGCCCCAACCACCAAGCTCTTCCGACGCCACCCCACACCCTAACTATCCAATGGCTCCCTCTCTTTTTTCTTCAGATCTTTTCACCACCAGTGAACCAATGTATCCTGCAACAGTAATTCATCCTTACGCAATCTGCCCCCTCAATAACTTGTATCACTTCGTTCAGGCAAATGTCTGACCCAAAAGAAGCCATGGTAGAAAACACGCATTGGGATATACACATAAATCTGAATTTGCTCTAAAATAAAACACATTCAAGCAAAGTTGTGAGAGCTCCCAAATTAGTGAATTCTATCTCCCCATGAAATTCCATACAAAATTCAGGGCTTCACAGAGAGACCTAAAAACCTTGCGTGAGAAAGATACTACAGCAGAAGGGAGCACTGTGTCTATAAAAGATAAGCTGGTCTAAATGCTACAGAAACCATGGCTTCTAGAAAGAGTTCATCCCTTCCCACAACCCAGCACAAAATCTATTCATTGTCAAATGTTAACTGAGTCTAAGTTGCAATCATTTCCCACCTGGACTTCGGCAGTGGCGTCCCGACCAGTCCCCACTTACGCTCTTGCTTCCCTATTCTCTCTATACTGCAGCCAGAGTGAATCTTTCAAAACATAAATCTGTTCATATCATTCTCCCCTAATGAGTGGTCACCATACTTGGAACAAAATCCAAACTATTGAGCCACGGCTGACGATGTTCTACCTGATTCACCATCCGCACCTTGCTGACCTCCTGTGTCACCACTTTCCCCCAGCCTTAGGGACTCTGCACTTGCTCCATTTCCTGTCTGGACTGCTCTGGCCCCGAACACAGGCATGGTATTCACCCTCACTTGATTCAGATGTCTGCTCGACTGTCATCTTGTTAGAGGCCTCCTCCAATCACTCTATTTAAAATACCATCCCCCACCACTATCTCCAACACTTTCTTTCTTTTCAATTAGAGTTGACATTCAATATTATTTTCCCCCAACACTTTCTAACCCTTTATATGCCTTATTTTTCTTCATTTCCCTATCACTACCTGGAATTAGATATTCATTTATTTACTGCCTGCTCTAGCCTAGCCAGAATATAAGTTTCATGAGTGCATTAGGGGCCTCTGCTCACTGTGGCACCCCCAGGGTCTACGACAGTGCCTGGCACATAGAAGCTTGCTCAGTAAATACAAGGTGAATGAATGAATGAATACATTTTAAGTGAGCGCTTTCTCTGTGTCAGACTGTACAGGGCAATGGGATATAAAGATGAATAAGATCCAGTCTTTTCTCTCGAGGAACTCAGAATCTAGCCGTGAAGGAGACACACGAGGAATACAATGGAATGTGATATGAGCTTCAAGCTTCGGAGGGAAACTGTGGACTAGAGTAGCTAGAGATGAGGTAGGAAAGATCGGGGCCAGATTATGAAGAACCCTGGGCTTCATGCTAAGGAGTTCGGTCTCCATCTTAGCACTCACTATACATCACTAAGTAGGAATAGGAAGAGGTAATGAATTTGAAATTAGAATTGAGAAAACTTAGCATTTGTATAAAAGGAACTAAGAAGTTCTAGGTGTCTAGGAAATGCCACTGCCCATATAGGAGGAAGAAGTTAGAAGAAAAAGACAATAAATCTGGTTTTAGACAAGTTGCGTTTCAGATACTATGATCACCATACTGAGTTATAATGATCACCATACAAAGTCACGATGGCTAGAAAATCCTTGACTTGGAGGTTGTACAATCCTGTTCCTTGGCCTTCTTCTTTGTTAGGTGTTTACAATGTCTGAATAGAGCTGAGCCACACGTATCACACAGAGGTGCCACGTGCTAGCCATGATTTAGCCATGCATGAAAAGTTCTGCTAAGTCTGTAAGTTTAACATATTCTTTATCATGCTTTCTTAAAACAAGGGATACCTGTTTTGCAGTGAAGTCTGACACAAATGCAGAGATTTCCCAGGAATTTTTCCTAGTCAGTGGCTTGAAAGTCCAATTCTAAATGGGGAGACAACATTATTTACAATTTTAAAAATCAAAAAGTTCTCAAGGACAGGCATTATTGTTGCTTTCCACTTTGCAATGCCGTGGAAATCCCATGTGGATATATGTATATATATAAACATATATACATACAGATATGAGGGGGAGATATTAAGAATGAAAGGAGGCAAAGAAAAAAAATTTAAGTACAAAAAAACAAAACTTATGTTTAACAGTAAAGGACAATGGCATACAACATAAGGATAGACCCAAATGTTACAATGTTGCAAATTCCGCACCAAGGTTTCCGGGCACCTCAAACGTGTGGCTGAAGGGTCTGTTGCTGGGGAATGTTGCCCGAATCCAGTAATCTCATTTCTCAATGAGTCATCCTCTACATTTTCAGCCTCTGATCCTTCTCTAAAAAGTAGAAGGTACAGAAGCACAAAGGAATAGGCTGATTTTTTTAAGGGTTCCAAGACTCTTAAAAATCAAAGTAAAATTCCCCTTTGGGATTACTGGCCAAACAGGCTTAACTCTGAGGAGTTGTGTACAGTGTGCCTCCTAAGTGGCAAAGCCCCTGGTGGCGAATGGGGAAAAGGGCCAAGACTCAGAGGAGTCAAGCGCAAAAGAGGGAGAGGTGAACTCTCTGCTAAACAGAATATTCCATAACCAGAAGGATCCATTTCCCCAACATGTTGGAGGAATAAAAGTGCTATATTGCGATAGGCAAATAACTAGACACAATGGGTCTCTGACACAACAGAACATTTCAGTCTTCTTTATGAGAGCTAGGGAAAGGTGGTACATCAACATCCACTGCTTGGCATGTCAGTTTGCATCTTTCTTCCTATCTCTTACACGTCTGGTGTGCCATATACACTAAAGAGAGGTCTCAAGGAGGGAGACGGAAAACCAGGGATATGCCCTAGCAGAAGGGCTGGACGGGGATGCTTAGGATTACCATGACAACAGGTGGCTTCCATTTCCCATGTCCCTATCCTGACAACGTGGAAACCAGAGAGAAGACTTTATGTACAAAAAAAGCTCTGCAGCTAATAATATTAAAACATAATTGGTCCATTCCATCACGTTAGAATAAAATAAAACACAATTGTATAGAACAATAGAAATCATCTAAACTGAGAGGTCCCCTTTTTTTTAATCTGTGAGAAAAACCAAGCTCCTGAGATTTAGAGGTTCACCCACACCACCCAGCATGTTAAGGCATGGCTGGGGCTGGAACCCAGGCTGCCTGCATCCCAGCACTGGGTTAATTTTGCCCATGGCATGAATTAATTGATTTACTGCTACTGAACAATTTAAATATACAAATGACTAAAGTGTTGGCAACAAGTAAGCCGTAAAACATAAAATTAGAAAGCTTAGGCAAAACAGATATGAGAAAAAATCCCTGCTAAGAGAAATATAAACAGTAATATATATTAAAGAAATTAACCCTATGGTTAGGACACTTTCTTATAACAAGAATATGACTATTTAAAAAACTCACAGTTTTGTGAAAAATTTGGACTCATGTATTGATTTGGACTTACCCAAAGTCATATCTGGATCAATAAATTATTTGCTTGCATGTAAAAATTTTTATGAAAAACAAATTCTCATAAACGAAACAATAAACATCAGGAAAAACCAGAACAAATAATTCAGGTGACCTTCACCTTTATAAGGAAAAATACTAGCACTTTTTCTAATGTGTTTTTAGGAAAAGAAGTCAAAAGTAGAAATTGAAGTTTGGCAGCCAAAGAATGTAAATAATAATTCTGAGAATCTCATATGTCTAAAGCTTATTCCTATTTAGCCTCTTAAAACTTAAAGCAAGCAAACAAACTTAAAGCAAGCAAACAAAAAAAAGGTTTTCCACCAAATCAATATCTTGGGAGATGCAGCCCAGATCATCTCTATTTCAAATTTAGCTTAAACTCTAGGATTGCCAAATCAGCCCCAAAATAAACACTCGTCACTTAAATAACTTCCTTTACACAAGTTATAGTTCTTTCCTGGCAGTCAGGAACTGCTTTCTATTTCCATTTGCAGATATATAATTTACAAGGTGAAAAAAAAACACAGTCCATACGAACATACTGGGAAAATACTCGTCATTTTTGTGAGATCAAGTTCAGCATAAACTCTGTCTGCCTTTTGATTTCCAGATTTAAGATGATTTCCTTAACACTCGACCATACTGTGGGTCATGAGACACAGTCCATCACAGAGAAATGCAGTTCCTTAACAAACTAGTTTCCAACTCCCATGCATGGAAGCCATAAAGATACTCATATAATCGGAAAATCAGACACCAGCGACAAGGGAAGCTCAGGTGTTTAGTTTGCTGCAGGCAGCCCAAGCAAAGAGCCTGCCTGAGGGGATCTGTGTTGAGTTTACAGTTAGAGACATGAAAGCCACTTTAGACCTACCTGGAACTAAAAGAAGGTACCTATTTAAAATCCTGAGAAACTTGAATGGAAGAGCCACATCTACCTTAGTTGCCACACATTCTATACTGTGGCAAGTCATGTAGGTGCATCTGCATTTCACCTACCTAAACAAAGTCATTCCTGGAGGGTTTCATTTTCCCAACAGCAAGGCACGCTGGAATAGCTGCTCTGAATTCTATGTGTGAAACCTCTTTAAATACATGTTACTAACATTCCAGATGTCTGACTGTGTGGGAAAAGCTACACAGCCATTCATGGTGCTTAGGCTACCTGTCAACAATTTCTCTGATGAGATAATAACACCAAGACTAGTTTATCTGTGGTTCAATGACCTTTATCTCTGAAGGGTCTGAGGGTTTTCTTTCCTATGAAGTAAAAAGAGAAGAACAGCCATCTCTTACAATCCTATTCACCATTTTGCACAAATCTTGTACAAAACAGGAAATAAAAACACTATTTTCTTAAAACTGCCAGAGCTTTAGCTGGGTATGAAAAAAGGGGAGGAGGAGGGATAATATGCTTTGATTCCATTGCCTGATAAATTTCATTTCCAAATAATGAGGATTAGACATCTGCAGTGGAAACCCCTCAGTCATTCAATCTGAGAGCTTTTGCTTTACTTACTTGTATTTTAAGAGCAGCCACTGAATTAACCAGAGTCCTACGAGGATCATGCCGTTAATTTCACAAATAGAAAAGGCCCACTGCACCCGGTTAAAATGGTCAAAAAACGTGTCCGGTAGTGGAGGCTGCACCTCCTTAGGAGGTACTCGTTCATGGACGACCGAGATCATCACTGTGGTGAGAACAAAACAGGAAAGTGCATAAAGAAAGGCCAGAAGAGTCTTGCCCCACTCCATGGGGTACTGGGAGCGCTCTGGTTCTGGCATGGGGATCTTTATCATCTCCTTCCTATACCCATTTGGCATCCCGTTGGGTTTGACTTTGATGCTGAAGCTGCCATCAGGGGTGGTGACGTCTGTGCCAATGCTGAGGTGCCCGTTAGCATGGCCATTCTTGTGTGCTTCCATGTGGTGCTCCATTTTCAGGGTCTCTATCATATCCAAGAGCCGCTGCCCGTTGTCGGAGGAGACTCGGCACAAAGGGGCTTTTGTGAAATCCTCTTGGGTTAGGTTGATCAAGTCCTGGCCTGTTAAATGTTTCAGAGGCTCACAGTATTCTGGCATAGCATTCTCCAGTAGCCAGTCTGCCACCTGCTTGGGTGACCAATAAACCACTTCCTTCATTGTACTGGCAGACAATGTGCAGTCCCCAGCTTGCTCTCGACAGGTCAGCAGTCACCGTTCCTACAAAGCAGGATGCTGTTCCTCTGCCGCGTGTTCATCCTGTCAGGCCTCATGACAGAGACTTGAGTGGCAAGATGTTCAGGACAGTTTTTAAACACCTCATGTAGCTGTCCAGAGTTCTTGAGTACCCAAGCATCTATTCACCTCATTTTTGAACAAGATTCTTCCTTCTGTGGAGGTAAGAGAAAAAGTCCAGACACTGAGTCTTCCAAATCAATGCTCTCAAAATGTAAAACCTTAACATTAATAAGGAAGAGGGAAAACCAGTTATTGACAAAGTCTATAGCTTTCAAACATGTACCAGTTTAAGGGACCACTGATTCTCTGGTTAGTCTTTCCTAAAAGAGCATTAAATGGATCTGACAATGAATAGTCAAAGGGGAAATGTTTTATGGCCTCCCCCTTGGTGTATTTTCTAAGAAATAATTCAACAGTGTTTTGGACCCTGCTCAGTATGGATCAGTGATTTTCTCTGTGCTTACTGAGGTAATCTGAAAAGAGTATGGCAAGTCTGCTTAATCTACCATTATATCTGGTTAGGTAATGTTTTTAAAATGTACATGACACACAGCCACTTAACAGATACCATTGAAATGCTGAGCTTCAAGATCATCTGGTCCAGCAATTTATATTCTTTCTCATACACACACACACACACACACGCCAAAGACGCACGCACGCACGCACACACACGCACACACACACAAATCAGTAAAAACCTTTTCCCAAATGTGCCTGGACCTCAAATCTATAAAAGAGTTATAAGTGCAGCTGCTTGGAGTGAAACACGGATGGAAGAAAGGACCAAGGTTCTTCCTGCTCTGTTGACCTTTCTACTCCCAGGCCCTAGGGAGTTTCATGGAATCCCATGGTTTAAAAATCAACGATCTAATCCAACTCCCTCATTTATAAATAAGGAAACTAAGTTCCAGAAAGACCAAGGAACTTGTCCATGGTCAAGGGGCAGCCTGCATCGAAGAGCTCTAAGTTCAGTTTCTGAGTCCAGTGTATTATTTATTAAAATACTTAGGTATGTGTCAAAAACCAATGCACATCTGTAGGGAAGATTCAAAAGCAAGATTCAAAATTGTATAGATTTATGTAAGCATAAATATCTATAATGTATCTATACATATTTAAACACAACTATGACTAATGAACATAATATTTCATATAACAATTAGGAAGAAATACATGACATATTAACTGAAATTGTACTTGATGACTGGCCTGGGAGTATTTCTACTTTTTTCTCACCTATTTTTCTTTAATAAGCATGTATTATTTTTGTAACAATAATTTAAAATTTAAAAAAACAGGAAAAGTTAAAAATGAAGGAAAGTTAAAAAAACAGGAAAAGTTAAAAATGACCCAGCTCTATAACAAAGCCTTGCTGTTAATGGAACATGGCCGTTGGCTGAAGACAGACCATAGTTTGACATTCAGCATCTCCTATGCATAACCCATTAGATGAGCTTCAGTTTATTCATCTGTAAACTGTTAACATCAGTAATTTAAAAAACAAGTGTGAAAATTGATGATGCATGACCTAGCATTAAAAGGGGTGTTGACACCCATATTCTTTTTTTCTTTCTTAAATTTTCTATCATATCCAATAGCTACTGTCCACTACATCTCACTGTGCCAACATCCTGCCCAATAGAGGGCTAACTTTTTTTCTCAAATGATAGATATTATGGTAACAGCAAAAACAGTTGTACTGTTGTGTAGGTTTAAGAGCTAGAAATTACTGATGGCAGTATTTCCCTAAGTATGTTTTATGGAATCATAATCTGATAAAACGTTCCACGCTTAAAGAAAAACATCAAAATAAGCCTGGGAACTGCATACCATAATCTCTCCTAGAAACATCGGTACACATTAACATGTTAAAAGCTACCAGGAAATCCTCCAGTAAAGAAAATGTTTACCAGGATTTCTCAAATTGACTCCATAAAGGCTGTTCCCTTCCCTGTCCCCTTTTCTCCTCAGTAACTCCTATTAACTCCCTATGTAGTACACGTGAAGCACTGGCACAAACAAGACTTGAACTCAGGTCTCCTGATTTCAAAGTCCAAAGTCATCTCTGCTGAACCCCCAAATCTGACTCTGGAATGACAATGGACAATTATGTCCACTCTGTACTTAATGGTCCAAATGACAACCAAACAAATAACAGCAAAACTTAAATAAAAGACATTCTGGACCTTGCAAAAAGAGTTAGACATTCTCTCTTCTGAGCATCTGCAGTGCTGTATGCCTTCCCTAAGACGCTCCCTCGTGAATAAGTCTCTGTCTAGGCTCCCCCAGGAGCCTATGAGTGACTGTGGAAGGCTACAGTCTTAAGCATCCATATCTCTCCCATTCCCAGGGCTTAGAATGTGCTCAATCAATATCTGCTCAATATCTTGGGAAATATCCCTTACATCCGGCAGTGTGTAGATGGTTTAATGGAAAATAAGCCTATTGAAAATGCCATTGATATTGAAAGCTGCTTTAAACCAATTTGTGTGGTCATTCTCCAGAGAGAAATATGAAAGCAAAGGGAATCTCTGATCACTTTAAAATCACTGCAGAGAGACTGCAATTGTCACTAGTACTGCCCAGAGTGACAAGAAGACACACACACCAAATGAGAGTCCTGGCAGAAGGTCCTGTGGGAAAGGGGATCTCCCGCCATCAGACCCCAGACTTCTTCCAAATACCTCTCAGCAGATTTAGGATGACAGTCAAGGGAGCCCTCAACATCTTGAAGTGGCTACGAGAACTCTAAAGAAAAATTCTCGGTAGATTATTCAGGCCCAAAGAAATGAACATGGGCTTTTCATGTAGGTTCTTCATTGATTGCCTTGTCCAATGCAGGAAGTCTGCCAGGACTTAGAACCACAAAGACCAGACCAAAGCCAAGGTATTATTTCACTTCTCTCTGATAGGGAAATAGTCAGACAATCTCCTCTTCAGTGATAATTTTTAAAATAGAAAAAAAAAAAAATCAAATGGTAGGAGGCAATATAAGGCCATCAGACAGACAGACACAGACACACAACCTTAGTGTCCCTCCCACCCTTCCTCTAGCTCTTTCATTCTGGCATTGCAAGTATCCATCCAAAGAAAGGAACTAATCTTACAAAGGGAAGTCCATCAGACAGACAGAGGAACTCTTAACAGACAGCATGAGAAGTACATGGCTACCATTAATAACTAGGACAACAAAATGGTTCACTCTTTAAGAGTCCTTGTGCTTCCCCCAATCTTGGAATTCTCCAGTTACCCCTCTTCAACAAGTCTAGTCTTTAAGGCCTTTCTCTGCAAAGCCTTTCCTGACCATTTCACTCTACAACCCCTTTCCCCTCCCTGATTTCCTGCATCACTAATATCTGTGACACATAATGTAATTTATCTTATGTGCACGGTGTGGTAGAAAAAGCATCAGCTGTGTGAGTTAGGGAGCCTAGAGCTGAGACCCAATTTAGCTACTTCCCTTCTTGACAAGGTCCTTTAACCTCTCCAAGTCTCAGTTTCTTCTGGAAAACAGGATTAACAACTACCTTACCTATCTTCACAGGGACTGCTACTGCTGTGACGATCCACTTGTGTAAAAGGAATAAAAGATATTAATTACTCCAAGGAATATGTCTTGTTCTTTTCATAAAGTTCTGCTTCCTTTCTAATGCCTAAATGGGCCCACAGTGACACGTCACAAATATTTACTGAAGCTGCCACTTCCAAATGGCATTTTTAAAAGCCTAATTATTCAGATGCGCATGAGTAAAAACCATCTTCCAAATTTCATAAGAAAACAACTCTTTATTTTCAAGCAAGCTTTGAAGCTTAAAAATAAAGTCAGACATGCTGTTTTCCTGCAGCTGATGCTGAAATGGTACAAAAGGGGAAAGCTGATTTTTATGCAAGTTAACTGTTGGAGAGCTACTCAGTACTTCAAAGGCCACTGCTAAAAGGTAAGGATTTAAAGCCCAGTTGTAGAAGGAGAGGTGACAAAGTGACTCTCCACAGGACTCACACACTCAATTCAGAATATACTACAGGCATTTCTGAAAAGAGAAAGTGTTTTCACATCTAGACCTAGAAGACTATACATTAGGGTGGGCTCAAAACAGCTACTAATATCATCACGCAGAAAAGCCACCCTATACCCATTCGTGAGAGAATGTTAAGAAATAATACATAGCTCAAATCATTAGATGTACTTCTCAGAACTGGGAATAAGTAATAGAAGAGTAAAAACTGTATATAAACTCTTTATAATAAAATACCACAACATTTGAGAGACAGAAGAGGTGCTGGAACTCTCATTCATCTGTAATTTTTGGTTATAAATAAAGTCCGGTGAGATTGTGATTTCTCTAAAATCTCATACCTAGCAAAGAGTTGGTCCTAGGGCTAGACAGAGACCCCCAAATGCTTTTCAGGGCTCTTCCACTGCAAATATTCAATGGCCTCACAGATTTGAGCACATATACACGATAGTCTAAAAAAGTCTTTTTAAAAAAATATGTATATGGAGTTCCTATAATAAAGGGCAGGAACAACAACGTATTCATTATAGATTCTAAACTCGGCAGGGTTTTCAATTGGGTTTCAACTAAGTAAAAAATAAATCTGCTAAATGCGATTTGGCTTCAATTCTTAAAATAGACAGTTTAGTCTTTATTATTATAAAATCCATCAGATAATATGCCATGACACACTAAACTATTTATACTTAATTATCAAAGCCAGACCTCTAACAACAGAAAAATAAGTTAAAGCAATTATCCTGGTAATGAAAAAAATTAACCAAGCAAAAATCACTAAATAAATCGTTTATGAATTTATCCTTACTAAATATGAATCTATGATATTTTCTTTACTAAATATGAATCTATATTATTATCTTTTTATCTAGCATCACCTAGAAATAAGACATTGTTGTGTAAAAAAGAAACCCACCATATGCCCCGAAAAGCCATAGCAATCTTGAGAAAGAACAAAGTTGGAGGTATCACACTACCTGATATCAAACTATACTACAAGGCTACAGTAATCAAAACAGCATGGTACTGGCATAAAAACAGATACCTTGATCAATGGAACACAACAGAGAGAAATAAATCCATGCCTATATGCTCACTTAATATACATCAAAAGAGGAAAAATATACAATGGGGTAATGACGGTCTCTTCAATAAATGGTGTTGGGAAAACTGGACAGACATATGCAAAAAAAAAAAAAAAGAAACTGGACCACCTTCTTACACCATATACAAGAATAGACTCGAAATGGATTAAAGACTTAATTGTAAGACCTGAAACCATAAAACTTCTAGAAGAAAACATAGGCAGTAATCTCTCTGATATTGCCGCAGGTAATTTCTTTTCAGATATATCTCCTAGGGCAACAGAAACAAAAAACAAACCAATGGAACTACATCAAACTAAAAAGTTTTGTACAACAAAACCATCATCAAAACAAAAAAAATCGACTGAATGGGAGAAGATATTCACTTATGATACATCTGATAAGAGGTTAATATTCAAAATATATAAAGAACTCATACAACTCAACAACAAAAACAAACAATCCTATTAAAAAGTAGATAGAAGACTTGAACAGAAATTTCTCCAAAGAAGAAATACAGATGGCCAATAGACATATGAAAAGATGTTCAAGGTCACTAATCATCAGAGAAATGCAAATTAAAACCACAATGAGATATCGCCTCACACCTGTCAGAATGGCTATCATCAATAAATCAAAGAACAAGTGCTGGTGAGGATGTGGAGAAAAGGGAACCCTCATACACTGTTGGTGGGATTGAAAATTGGTACAGCCATTGTGGAAAACAGTCTGCAAGTTTCTCAAAAAATTAAAAATGGATATACCTTTTGACCCAGCAATTGCGCTTCTGGGTATTTATACAAAGAAAACCAAAACAACAATTCATAAAGATCCATGCACTCCAATATTCATGGCAGCACAATTTACAATAGCCAAGATATGGAAGCAACCTAAATGCCCATCAACAGACAACTGGATAAAGAAGTTATGGTTCGTATATATAATGTAATATTACTCAGCCATTTAAAAAAATGAAATCCTACCATTCGCAACAACATAGATAAACCTAGAGGTTATTATGCTGAGTGAAATAAGTCAGAGAAAGATAAATACCGTATGATTTCGCTTACATGCGGAATTTAAGGAACAAAAAGAACAAACTAATCAAAAACAGACTCACAACTATAGAAGACAATCTGGTGAAAGCCAGGGGGAGTGGGTGGGGTTGGGGAGCTGGGAAAAGGGATGAAGGGTTAAAGAAGTACAAATTAGTAGTTGATAGATGGTCACAGGGATGGGGAGCACGGCATAGGGAATGCAGTCAGAAGTAAGGCAATGGCTAGGTGTAGAGCTGCAGGAGAGAAAAAGCAATTAGGGGGATCGTTTTACAAACTATATAAATGTCTAACCAATGTACTGTATACTTGAAACTAATAATAAAATTAAAAAAAAAACTATCAGCTGAATTACATACTGAATACCAATTTTCAAGAATTAAAATACCACGAAATGCACAACACAACTATCCATGGAGCAACTGCTCAGAAAATCTGAGTTCCAAGCCTTGCTGTCATTAACTTGTGCTCCGACCCCAGTGCCTCAGTTTCCTATAATGGAATAATTTATTCCATCTGCTTGTTCCATTAGTTAAGGGAATTTACATGGATCTCACGGTGCTTTGAAAAACACAAAGCAATACATGAAAATATAAAAATTATCACACTGAACATAATTTATTCTTCTTTGAGGATTTAATGGACTTTTAAAATGAATGCCGTGAAATTAAGAACTGAATTTTTATTATTTGTTTAAGCACTATGGACCCAAGACTGAAGAAATATAGCTAGCATGTCAATGAAGAAACCACAGGAAAGTTCCAGATGTTTCTAAATGCTGATAATGGCAAATGAAAGAAGGAAATAGTGCATTCATAATTAGTTTTATAAGCATACAGTGAACTAAACTTTCTGCTTCGTGCACGAAATCTCTAAAAATAACAGCAAAAGTAACACTGGTATATCCATAATTTTACTCTACTAGCTTACATAATAAACAATAATGCAAGGTCAAAATTTGGTGAGCATGTAATATTTTACTCAGATTTTATAATAGGAAACTACCTGTGGGTACCTTGTTAAGAGCAATGCAAATCAAGAAGTGATATTTTATTATGAAACAGATGAATTGCCTTTTTATAAATGCTTCAATCCAGATAAAGTTCTTTACATCCACCAGAACTTTCCATAAAAGTCAGTAATAACCTAATGGACCTTTTAGGGCAATGCAGTCCACTGAACCACTCATGTGGTAAATGTTTAATTCTTCTCTAACTCAATTTAGATGGCTCCTGAATTGCTTTTTTCCAAACCAATTCAAATGGATGTAGATTTTTTTTGTTGTTATTTAACATTTAAAGTGTTAAATGAGCAGAATTCATAAAACGGTTTCTATTTGAAGAAAAAAAATGCCTAGAATAACAACCACATAGTCTCAACTGAAGGACCTACATATTTATTTCAATGTACGGTTGGAGAAATTTTAGATTACTTTTGATGCCTTAACCTTTAAATCATCCTTTATTTTAAATTGCTATTACATGCAGCACTCACAATTTTACAGACTAGCTGGTTAGCAAATAAAATCAGCCCTTATGAAACAGCTCCTTGAACTAAGTGGATGCTGACCTATTTTGCTTAGGTGCAAGAAAGAAGGGCGGGCTGAAGTGTACATATTTGCCTTTCGGTCCACCTTGGCTGTCAGACTTTAGGCTGTTAGGAGAGCCTCATGTGATGACATCTTTTGGTCTTCTCTAGGTCTTGTTTATTTAACAATATTTGATACTTAGATTTTGCAATATCTGAAATGTATTCTTTCTCAGCAGTTGCCTTATAACTTTCCCAATTGATAGCCTCCCTTTTTATGCCTTCCTCCTAAAATGATGCCTTTCCAATGTTCCAGGAAAAAAACAGATTTGGAGCTGACAAAATTAGTAGATATGACATACTGACAAGAAACCAGCCATATCAATTGTATACTATAAATCATGATTCTAGTTGTTCTCTGACAGTATGAAACACAAAACCTTCATCTTTTCCATGGAGAGTCTTACCACCACCAAGACTAGCAAATTCCATTCACCATGCCCTGAGCCTCCATTTGAGTCATTCTGTGACAGAATATAAATATTTAGTAACCAGAAAATTCAAAGCATCATTTTTTTATGGCAAAAAAATTAGAAACAACCTAAAAGTTCTATGGTGAAAATTCATTAAACACATTATAATGTAACAGGACATTAAGCCTCCACTAGAGATTAGACAGAGATTGGAAAAGAGAATACCATTTTTGTAAGCACATAGGTATTACAAATATCATAGGAAAGAAGTATAGAAGGTGTATGTCAACTTCTAACTGTTACCTTTGAGTAATAAAAGGTATAAAATACTTTCCTGCTTTGTTTTCCAGTACTGTCTAAATTCTTTGAAAACACACACACATACACACACATATGCATTACTTGTACTTAGGTTTTTTAAAAAAGAGGTGTTTTTCTTGAGCATATTCTGTGTTTTTAAACACAGGCTGCACTGTACAATTAAAATAGATGTTTCCTACTTTAGCTTTCTTTAAAAATATGAAGTGGACTTGCAGATTTCTCTAAATAATTGGAACCTTTGCCCTTTGTGTATAATTAGGTTACCAAATCCTTTATATTCCTAAAACATAGTAGTCTCGGGAGATAAGCCAAACTAACAACAAAGATAAAGGTGAAATCTGAACCTAAGTGCATAAAGAAATACTTGTCCTGGATGTCTCTCATCATCCCAGAGAGAGAACATCAAACCATCAGGATTACTACTATTCTATCATCTATATTTTCTTCAATATCCACCTATCCAGTCTCCTATCAAATGTAAAAGATCATTTGAAAACTCTGCCTTGTTGTCATTAACAATAAGGAAAACTTTGCATCGCTCTAAAGACGACTAATCACTAGAGTTTTCCCCTGGGGGTTCATTCTTAGATCCTAATTACCAAAACTCTGAGGATGATCTATTCCCACTCAACTGATTAACTGCCTCCCTAAGTCTGAAACCAGCAGGGTCATTTTAATATTCATCTAGTTAATCCATAGTCCTTAGACACAAACACTCTAGCAGCACTCAAGAATGTTAGGACATAATCAATGTTTCCAAAATCCACTGGCTTTAACATCCAGTTGATGTGCACAGTGATGATGTCATTTGTCTCAAGAAGCCTGGGAAAGGCTAACACAGGCTTTCTATTTCCACTCCACTCCTTGCCTTTCTTCTCAGTCTGCTTTTTAAAAATGAAAGCTAAAAATCCTTCCACTTTATGCTTGTTCGGCTAGAATAAAAAGATTGTGCGTGCCTCTATCATAGCAGGGCTATGACAAAAGTCAAATGGCTTAGAAAAAGGATGAGGCCATGCTTTACTATCCTCTCTCTGTTTTTAAGAAACTCTGATGTAGTATTTTAAAGCACACTGGCAGCCTGGCTTACATAAACTGACTCAGTTTACTCATCTGTTAAAGTAAAAGTAATCTTGCATTCACACACTGTTCATCGCACACCTTGCAAGTTTTTCTTTCTGTCTAGAATATCCTTCCCACATTACATTTTTGTTTTTTAGAATTGCCACCTTCAGAAAGCCCAGTATCTTTTGTGTCGGAATCTCAAGAGCCTAACACAGAGTACACACAGATGTTTGTTGAACACATGAATAAATGAGAATGTAAAGAATGCAAAAGAGATGGCTTCTGAGTCCATAATATGGCCCCAGTTATGTATATCTCCTTAGTACATCATGCATATAAAAATCTACATAAAAGTAACTGCTAAAATTTTAATACCACATTCCACTTCAAAATAAAGTGAGGGAAAAAAAAATAATAAAGTGAGGGAATTTCCCATGTATCAAAAGAGAAATCTCAAAGCCAGAGTAGAAAAGGTACAACTAACACATACAGCCCAAAGGGACATGTGCCTTGGATACCAGCGGCCAGGGACTAGGGTTTTAAGATCCCAGCCTGGGCAGGGGCCATGGTCTGAGGTCAAATCCAGGCAGAGAACTGAAATGAAGAACTTTGAATAAAGCAAGGATCCCTATGAGACTAGACAAATTGGACCCATGATATTAGCACATGATGATGCAGACTCCATATTTACATTACCTGCATGGTATGGGGTTTCCAAGCCAAATAATTAATACAAATACAAGAGAGTAAATGCAAAATGGTCCCTTAGAAATCTTCCAACAAAAAAGAGTTCGCAGGACTCCCATTGAAAAAGTAATCTCTGCTGAGGATGAAAAAACAATTAAAAATTATAAATCACACAAGGAAATAATCCACCATGAGGTAGCTTTGGCAGGTGTGACAAATAAGATGTTTACCAAACCAAGAGGCTGCAGAATGAGTATATTAAAAGAGGTAAAAGAAAAAACTGAAACCATAATGAAAGAAAAATACATGAGTTAAAAGAAAAGAAAAGAAAAAGGACAGGTATGTTTAAATAAGGTACAGGAAAATCCCAGGTTCTTTCTTTGGCCTGTAACCACTGGTACCTCAGGAGGAAAAGGCAAGAAAGCAAAAGGTTAAAGAGAGGTCAAAAAGGAAGAAAAATCAGCAAAATTATAAAGGATATAATTTTAAAGGTAATTGACAGGTTTTCTTCAAATCTCAGGAACTCAAGCAATCCAGTATCCATATATTTGTTTGGGGGGAGGTAGAGAGATGAGGGAGGAAAGAATAGAAAACTGAATCCAGTCAATCAAATGATGAATCAGATTTCAAAAAAGATGTCTAACTAAACATATGCAATAGTTTCCATTGTCTCTTAAAACTCCCCTAAAAAGTCAGTACAGGGATTTAAAAAAAAAAAAGACAAAAGCAAAATAAAGAGACAGCAGCAACTCAATTTAAGAAGTTAGGAAGCTGACAGAATAGAGTTTACTGATTTAGCAGACCCAAGAAAACCACTCTGAGCCAGGATAGAGGAAAGATGAGAAGTGATCTGATTTGCATAAAAGAAGTCTTAAAAAGATGAGGAACTGGTGGCACAGGTACTTTACAAAATGGGGGTGAATGAAGGTGGAGCTAAAAATAAAAGGACTGGTTGAAAGAAGTTACCTCCGGATTCTCGCTTTGCATAGCTGAACAAATGCCTCTCCCCCATACCAGAGAAGTCTGGAAGTTTATTCTCTGAAAAAGGGAAATGAAGAGTCTCTGGACTAGGGGACACCACACAGTTGGAAGGAGAGGCACTGTACTAAAAACAAAGGATTAAATAAAAGCTGCAAATAGATGTTAAGTTGGATGTGCCCTCGCCCTTTACCTTAGATCTCCAGAATCCTGGGAGCCAGGATGGAATCTTCCAGGTAGACAACTGGATACATTTTTTTCCTGGAAACCCCAGACATTTTAAGAGAAGAGACCTAAGAACACTTATCATCTAGTACTGAAATCATATAAACAAGCTTCACTCATGCAAAGCATTTTCAAATAGCGATTTTAGTGCTCCCTTTAACATGTGAAATGGACAGTTAAAAACCACAGACATTTGAAAAAATTCTAATAACAGCCAGAGAGTAAAATGAAAAATAACAAAAAAAGAACTTGGAAGAAACAGAGTAAATAGGGACATGATCATCTTACAAAAACAAAAAACAAAAAAACAAAAAACTATTATTAACATTCTCAGAGATATCAAACAAGAACAAAAACATTCAGAGAATGTTTAAAAAAAGCTCTTGGAAATCCATACTAAATATGAAAACTTCAATAGAAACAATAGAAAATAAAGTTGAAAAAAATCAGAAAGTAGAACAAGAGAGAAAAATGGAAAATGGAGAGAAAAGGTAAGAACATTAAAAAAGTAATCTAGTCAGTTCACTGTGAACAGGAGCTCAAGAAAGGTCAGAGAAAAAAAACAGAGGGAAGCTATAATCTAAAAAATCATTCAAGAAAATTCCTTGAATTGCCTGATTGAAAGGGTTTAATCAAGTGTCCAAGAACAATAGCTGAAAATACAAAATATGTTTCTGTTATTGTTTTCCTGTATTAATTATTTTAAAGGAGAAGAGAAAAGGAAATCTTGAAGAACACTCCAGCCTCCATCCTGCCGTCCTAGATATGTTTTTCTCCGTCCTACGTCGACCACAGCATATAACCTCCATCTTTGAACTTCCTTACTGGTATTTCTGTCCCCGACCAGAGGAGCCACTGGCGACTTAAAGCAAAGGACAGTGTTCTTGGTATTGAAGGGTAGTAAAACATGCCGCTTTGGCATAAGAATTATTTTGAACTGAAGGTACTGAGAAGAGGCAGAAGGTATAAGAAAAGCTCTCTGCTCTCTACCTATTTGCCTAAAAGCAGGACAGATATTTGGACAAGTATTCTCCTTCCCCTCTCTACCAGGAAAGACAGCGGTTAATCATTGGAGACACTTTAGATTTTTATCAGCCCAGAAATGGCATCAGAGGAATCTAACAAATCTTGCTTAAAACTAGCCTTCTTCTACCATTCGTTTCCCCATATATTTGTCTTCCCACATTTGCTGCCCCTAGCAGCTTAAAGTCTTTTTCCTTTGTCTTGACTCTTCCAAAAAACTTGTTTGTTAAGATTCTAAATAAGCCGAAGTTCTTACCACCCCTTTGAGTTACTCATTGCCAAATGTATTAATAAACTTGTTTGGTTTTATCTGTTACTCTGTCTTTTGTCAGTCTAATATATGGAGCCTCAGCCAGAAAACCTAAGACAGGTAGAGGAAAAATTTTTTTTCCCTCCTACAGTATCCAAAAGTAGAATTTTAATTGTATTTTCAATCACACTATTGTACTAGGCAATGTCTCTTTAATACTATATAAACAATGAGAATAGTGCCATAAAATTTACATACATTGTATATAAATTAACCATTCCCCTCAGATTTTCTAAGGCAGTTCAGATTTCGAATATATTTTCCCTTGCCTCATATGCCATCAAAATGCCCAGAAGATTTAATATTTCAGTTTCTAAACTACTTTTCTCCCAGAATGCTTCTGTTACTCAGAAGCAGTTAGAAATTATTACTTAGATGTATGTCGATGATTTTATACAGAAGTGCAACTACTTTTAATACTCTACGAATTCTGGAAGACTGATTGGGGCTCCAAACACCACACATAACAATAAAACACAACTAATTTAAAATAAACCTTCAGTGTTTAAATTGGGGACTGCCTAGTATTGGCAGCAGGCTGAAAGAAACAAATTTCTCAATTAACATAAAAAAATCGTATCTATAGCAGAGTAAGTTTTTATAGTCCATTGAGGACTTAAAAGTACCCACTTAGCTGGGTAATCAAACCTTTTCCATTTCAGTGAGAGAAAATCTACCAAATTTCTTTTAAATCTATACTTAGAAAAATAAATTTAACTCGCTGAGGTAAAAGAAAGCTAATTTAAGGAACATGACCCTGGGGACTAACACCACGTTTCAAAATTAGCAACAACTCGCAGGTCCAGATAAGAGAAATCAAGCTCAAGTCTACTGCCCAAAATAAAATTCTAATAATTGCTTTGATAGTTAGATGAGTTCGAACTATTTTCAGACCAGAAAACATCTAAAAGGGTACATTCTAAACTGATGGCACTTAACCGTGAATCCTTTGGGCAGTCTTTGCGATGAAGGCACTGTCTACGTTCTCACCATGTTTACTCTTCCCCCAGAAATGGCTCCCCCAGTCTCCTTCCCCGGCATCCCTTCTCCTAGTCTCCTGGAAGTAAACAGAACCAAGGGAAGCAAGTGTAGGACTCCTCTATCTTTATTGCCATACTCAAAAAGATGCATTTGACATTTTTTTTTCTGACAGCAATTATGCTGATTCTTAAAAATGTACATTCATCAACTTCCTTCTGGTCACCATTGAGCATGACTTCTTGGTTTTAACTATCTGATAATTTCCCAAACTCCCTGGGCCCATCTTCATTGAGCTCCTCTATCAATTGACAGATGGTTAATAGCACCAAAGGTCAGCTGCCTAGAAGGGATGATCCTTATCAATCAAGTAGGCCAGCACTGGAGCACCGGCTCGGGTTGTAAAGGGACTACAGATGTAGCTTTGAACTAAGGCAGAATACCTCTAGGGGGCAGCAGAAAGTCTATGTAATGACATACTCATCTCAGTACCTTTTCCAAGCAATAAAGAATTTTGTAGATACCTTCCAACAGAGATCCTGAACCTAAGCAACACAACTAGGCCACAGCACTAGAACCCCTGTTTTCTAAACCATCAACTGATGCTCCTTCTTTCTATACCCCTATTATTCTAATGCGCAACTGTGACTTGCAAGCAACACTTGCCACATGGCCATTTCCGGAGTTTTTCAGGCATAATACATATCTGAGCTACCATACGATCTCAGCTAAACGAGACAATGACTAGGATGTAGGACCTCAAAGAAGTACCAAAGTCTACAATTAAAGAGCCATTTACCAGAGATACTAACCCTAAGACAATCACTGTAAATATTTATCCTTGCTTTATATAAAAATTTAATAAACTTTATTTTCTGACTTCCACAATTATAACTAACACAACGAAATTAGGCCCTTGCAACTAATCAATAATGACAATTGAACTGTAAAGATAGTATGTAAAATTATGTAAGTTGTAAAATTAGTTAACAAAAGCCATGATAAAACAATAAGAAAAATAAGTAAAAGATTTTAACATGCATAGCTAAGGCTATTCTGCATTAGATAAAATGTTATTTACTCTTAAAAAGCCTTGAACATATATCACTGTATTATACTGGAGTAAGTTCAAAATGAATCATATATAAAGCATTCTCTCAAGTTCACATGCATTTATGAAGTCTATATTATTAAAAACATGGGACACAAAACACATAAACCACAGCTTTAAAAAAAACCCATAAAACACTTATAGACAAAATACTCTATAAATGAAATGAAAAGACAAATGATAACAAAAAATAACAAAAAATAAAAAAAATTAAAACAATAGTAAGATGCTATTCTTCAGCTACTGAATCAGGAAAGATGACGAAGAACCATAATTAAAAAGAATGACTATCACCAAGGGTCCAAGTTCTGCCAGTTCTATCTCTGAAGCAATCATGAATCCATCTATTTCTCTTCACTTCCATGCAACCACCATGGTTCCGCCAACACCGCACTTCATCTGATTACTGCCGCAGCCTCCTCAATGCTGCTTCTGTGCTTACCACCCATCCAAAGCCCAACTGCAATCTCCATAATGCAGCAAAGAGAACTTCTTAAACTGTGTGATTCTCATCTGTGAAATGCTGCAGTGCTTCCCACTACTATTAGAATAAAATCCACGCTTAATTGTTACAGAGCTTGCAGGACCTTTTCCGCCTTTGTTAAGTCCAAGTACCACCAGTGCACACAACACTTCAATTACTCTAATCTACTTTTAGTGCCTAATTGCCTCAGGGCCTTTGAATATGCTATTATGGTTCCCAAACACTTTCATCCTATTCTTCACTATTGGCTTCCACTCAACTTTCAGGCCTCTTTTCCTATGTTATCTCTCCAGACAAGCCTTTTCTGATCATCTTCTTGTGTACATCATCTTACTTTTTTGAATGTCTTTCTGCTCTGCCAGAATGGAAGCTCCATGAAGGGAAGTCCTTTGTTGGGATTTTCATTATTGTATCCCGAGGAGCGACACAGTACCTGGCACATATTAGGCACTTAATATAAATATCTGCTCCATAAATGAAAAAAATAAATACTAGAGAAAGAACGTAGTCAACTGTATTTGATTCTAAGAACACAGGTCTTAATTCCAGATTCTTCGCAGTGTAAGTGACTAGATTATCTTCTTTACAACTCACTTTCTCCTACCTATTTAAAAAAAGAAAAAAGAATAAATCCATAAACTATTTCATGTCAGAAAAAAAAAAAAAAACTAAAAAAAAAGTAATCTCTTAAAAAGAAATATAGTTAGGATTCTCAGATGGGAAAAAAATACTTCCTTTAATCATTTCTTCCTTTAAGACTTAACTTTAGTAGGAGAAGAAAATAGCATTGAGCCCTGGTGAGAACTTAATTTCTTAAACATATAAAAGGAAGCAGGCATCCCATTGTCATACCTAAAGAGAAGATTCATAGAGGTTCCTCAATTTTTATTCTTTGCTATAAGCAAAGTAAACAAAAAATCTAGATTAACGCTATATTACAAAACCCCCAAAATGTTCAAATAAAATTATAATTTCATATTTTCACGATGAATTAAAATAAAAATCCTGGAAGGATTTTTTTCCCCAAAATTGTATACACAGCTATCTTTCACCTAAAATTAACCCCTCACACTTTTCAAAGTTACTGAAATCCTCCTCAGTGTATGTTAATCAAATTTTTAGGAGTATCCTAGTGGGAAATACAGCTTAAATGTGAAACCTTATTGAGATGTTTCTCAATAGCTTCTGAAGGTATGATAACTTCTGATACTTTACAGATGAGTTGTTCATCACTGTGTACTAGTAACAGTTGAGACATAGGTTGGAATAATAAAAATCACAGGCATATCTGAACAACACAGTATCAAGATGGCATGTCCCTAATTATTCATTACCTAATAGGTCCTGCCCACTAAAATAGAACTGCAGGTGTCACTGTTCTGAGTTGTCTTGTTTCATGCCCAAATCATGTCATGCTCATTTTTTCAAAATTCTGTATACATTAACACCTAAACCAAAATGTCACTTTCACATCCAGCGAGAACATTATGTTATCATAACCTAGAAAGGTAGTATAGCTCATTAAAAGTGTTTCAAAATCTTGTCAAACGATCTAAAGATGTAAACTGTGAGATCAAACAATTTAACTTTTAAATGTCACAAGTTATTTCAGCATAAAAGAGAAACAAGGAGCAAGGGAAAATATGGGTTTAATTTGTAAAAGAACAAAACACCAGTCATGAAGATGAAAATTGGAAAAATGACTAAGAACAGCAATTATGTACTATATCTAGGGGAACAGAATCTGTCAGTGGGGGAGGGGTAAAATTTAGTACCTAAAATGCTAAAATGGCTTTCCAAATTTTTTCTGAAAACTACATTCTTACCATAAAAGAACAGTGGCAGTCCCATAAGTATGCATTCCATATCCTGATCATGTTCCATAACCATGCTAGAGGAAGCAGCTACACACATAAAAGATCCTCAAACCTAAAATAAGTTCTGCTTATACATATGATAGACATCCTGTTCATTAAAAGAACTCGATGATCAGCATTCAAAGAACAAATTATCAAACCACTCTGGCAAAGCGAAAGGCACATCAATTTCACTAAAGATACAGCTCAAATTTATCTTCCATTTATAATCCTAATGAGCTTTTCTCTTTGGTATAAACAGAGTCAGTACTAAAGAGCTAAGGACAGAAAATTACACATATTTATAAAAGCCAAATCACTGAATTAAAATAAAGCCAAACGTTAAGTACCTACTATGTCTCAGATGTTTTGTGAGTCACAAGAATGCATCCACCATGGTTCCTGACTAGGTTAAAATGTCCCCAAACCAAATTCCTGCTTTTTCTAAACCTACTCCTCCTGCATGCCTTCTTCAGTTTAACAAACTGCATGCAATTCCATGCTACCATTTGCTTAGCTGGCACTCTCTTCCTCCTCCGAACCAATCCATCAAAGCCAATCCCATCAGACCTAAGACCCACTTAAAGAAATGGTCACACACTAATCAGAAATTTTTATTCAGAAATACTCTGCACTTGAGTGAAAATATATAGTCAGACCTAAATCTTTCAGTACACTAGTATAGTACCTGGCACAGACTAGGCTCTTAATAAATATTTGTTGAATGTAGGATTAATCATTACTAGTGTCTAGCAAATCTGAGTACTTACTCCTAATACCCCAGTACACACCTGACATTTATCCATCATTAAGGAACATCAAACCAGTATACACAAGAATGAGAGAATAAAGGATTGAACTTGGAATTACTTTATTACCCCCAAATGATTAAGGAGGATTTTTGTTTTTAAATCTCATTATTAGTCTATGGCCATGCTACCCTGAACAAGCCCAATCCCGTCTGATCTCGGAAGCTAAGCAGGGTCAGGCCTGGTTAGTACTTGAATGGGAGACCACCTAGGAAGATCAGGTACTGTAGGCATAAAAAATAAAAAAATTAGGGATTGTAGGCTGACAAGGTCCTTGAAATCTGTGAGGTCAACCAAAGTTTGCCTAAATAAATAAATAAATAAATAAATAAATAAATAAATAAATCTATCTACCTCATTATTGTATTGAGTACCTACTATTAAAGCACTATGTATCACTGATAACGAGCAATTCATAACCCAGGTACTGAGCAGAGAGAACACACTAAGGTAGGATATATGGAAAAAGTGTCCAAGAGTATAGAATAGGAGATTAGTACAAATAACATATGCTAAGACTCAATACAGGCAAACAATTAGATAGTATTTTGTTAAGACTATCATAACCTCTTTGTAAGGCAATGTTACATTACTTACCGAAATCTGTAACACTTTATGTCCCCAAAACTCATTTCTAAGAATCTCGCTTACAGAAACATTAACAAGTGAGTCCAGATGTATGCTCAAAAATGTTCACAGCATCCCTGTTTATTTCCAAAAGCATTCTTCAATGTGGTTTGGATAAATTTAGTACCTCCCTTACAACAGGATACCATGCAGTTGTTCGAAAGAAGAGGTGTATCTGTATATAACATGTTTGTGATGCAGAAATAGATATTATTTCCATATAAAATGTATATATTTTACTGTATAAGCATTATGTATGTATAAGCATTAAAATCTAGAAGTATACACAATACCGAGGCTATGAGGGAACAGGAATGCATGATTGGTGAGGATAAGGAAATGTCACTTGTTTACACATGATATACTCGCAATAATCATGTATCATTCAGTGTTTAAAGAAAAATAAAGGCCAGAGAGAGAGAGAGCAAGAGGAAAAGGAGAAAGATTACAACAAAATGTAAAAGAAGAAACGTGACCAAAGAATTCTCAAGTCCAGAGTTACATATGCCTTTTTAAATATAAATAGCTGTCTGGGAACAGCTGCCCAAGCCAGGCAGTCATGGAATTCACCTTCTCTGCAGTCATATTCTCTTAGGATTTCCACTACCCTCCCTCTTTGGAAACCAATGATGCTTGGGCCCTGCCCCAACCTGGCTGGCAGTGACAGTTCTGATAAGAGCCAAAGAAAAGAAAAACAGAAAGGAAGAAGCAGCAGGTGAGCAGCTCCCCGCTCCTTTCCTAAGCCCCTGCAGGCACTGCTCTTCTGTCCCAGAGCTGAGTTCCTCACTCATCCTGAGCCCTGACTCCTGCATAAGTGACAAAATTCTCTGCAGACTCACCAAACCTAAGCAGTCCTCAGAAAGATCCACCAACAAAGACCTACAATCCTCACCAAAATAAATCTTTCTTTTTCTATCCAGGATTGAATTTAAAAAGGGACCAGCTGCTAGTGTGCAGACTTTCTTTATCTTCTTTCTGATATTGCAAGCAGTAAAAATATGATCAACGGAAGAACACGATCACAGCACGGGGCTGCCTAGGTCTGAAGCACGCCCCTGGGAACCTAGACTACAAGAGAGAGGCACAGACTTTCTCAGTTTCTCCAGGTCCCTGAGCTCCTCCTTGCCAGCCCATTAGCAGAATCCGTAGAGGATTCGTGTCACTGTCTGCCTGCCTTCTCCCGCTGCCAGAGACTTCAATGGAAGGAGGTATGGCCTACGCAAAGACTATTCAGGAGTTTTTCCCCAAATGTTCTTTATTTGCTCCCCAATATGCCACCACCCTTTACCTCGTGTATTATTTACTTGTGTTCTTCAAATCGGCTCTCTTTAAAACTAAGTCTTGCCCTAGGCAATAATATCCATGAACACAGATGTTTAATGTACTGGCAATTATTTTCTAAACTAATGAACATTAACACAAATATATAATTGAGAATTTTAAAAGGTGTTGTCTGGTTCCCATGGTATGTGAAAGTTGGAGAATAATGTCTTGAAAAAACCATCCTGGGAAAATGTACTGAGGTGCAAATTAGAGCACTGCAAATGAACTTCGAGAGCACCCACTACTAAGGCATAAGTGGGGTGCTGCCTATGACCACAAAATCTTTCTTCTTTAATGAAAAATGTAATCATAAATGGAGGAAGAAGGGACAGGAGAAAAAAATCCTTTTGTTAGTTTCCTTTATCGCCATTTTCAGTGTATTTTAGATCAAATTCCTTTGGCCCTGGGGCCCCATCTGTATTCCAAATCTTAATGTTTAAAAGAAAACTATGTGCCCCCCAGACTAATCGGGGGACCACTTCATAAATTATGTAAATGTCTAACCACTATGCTGTATACCTAAAACTGATATAAAATAATACTAAATGTCAACTCTAATTGGAAAACAAAGATTAAAAAAAAAAAGACAACTATAAAAGGCTTCAGGTTTGGCATTATGAAAAAGTTCTGGAGGTGGGTAGTGTGTGGGGTGATGATTATACAATATGAATGTACTTAATACTACTAAATTGTGTACTTAAAATGGTTAAAATGGCATATTTTAAGTTATGTGTATTTCACCACAATGAAAAACAAAGTTAAATCGCCAACTATACCCAGCAAATGAGCTGAGAAGAATCATAAGCAGTCTCCCACCGCGGGCTTGGGCCGGTTCTGTGGGCGGCTTTGTGCGGCCTAGCTGAGGGTGTCTGCCTTTACGCCTTGTCTTCTCTACCTTGTATCTTTCAGGAGTTTAACTACAGCGTGGATGGGAGCATGGGGTGATTCAGGAAAGAATGAAATTGTAATCAGTCAGCTGGCTAAACTCAGCATCCCCTTACTGCAAATCTGATAAAGAAGAAAGTGGTACTTTCGGTAACTCCACTCTCCAGCTGTAGAATACAAGGGGTGAAGGCAGGCCTTCCTGTATCCTTCTTTATAATTCTCTGATCCCACTGAGGTTGAAACTATTAGATAAAATTAGATTGTTACTGCACACATATATATCTTTTATTTTAGGTAACTTTTACATGGTAGTAACCTTGGAAACAAGAATTGGAATTAAATTTTACTTTTGACCTGTGAGTTTCAGTTGGTATCAGTCAAACTTAGCGGAAAGAAGAGTCTACATATATGAGAAACTGACCAAATAAATCAGTACCCTTATAAGCAGCAATTCCATTTATAAATTATCTTCTTGTCTACGGCCATGCCACTCTGAACAAGCCCGATCCCAGCTGATCTCGGAAGCTAAGCAGGGTCGCGCTTGGTTAGTACTTGGATGGGAGACCACCTAGGAGGACCAGGTGCTGTAGGCATAAAAAATAAAAATGAAAAAAAATAAGGGATTGTAAGCTGATATGGTCCTTGCAATTTGTGAGGTCGACCAAGGGATGCCTCACCTAAAAAAGAAAAAAAAAAAAGAAAACTTTCCCATGTATAAATTATCTTCTTGTTGGAAAATGTTTACTTTAGGATATAAAAAAAAATACACTGATACTTTATATTGTCAATTATAAGCAGCTGTCTGTTCAGTATATGTAAGGCATGGTCAGTTTTGTATTATCTACATCATACATAGAAATATACACACAAAAAGTAAGAATTTAGGTCTACCTACCAAACTGATGAAACTTACCCCTGGTGACTTAACAATTCTGTTTATCTTTTCATAATTACAAATTTATTATAAGGAATACATTGTTTTTATAACCAATAAGACTATGAAAACAAATAGGTGGTTTAAAGTGGATGCCCTTCCCCAATACACAAACACATTCCATCTCCTCATTCCATCCCCATCAAAAACACACCCCTATCCTCTACTATCAACAGAAACTGAGAGGAGAGACCTGGCAAGTTGACAGACTAAATTTAGCAGACAGATCTAAGTCACATTTCCTTTCAAAATCAGTCCCTGAAATAGTTCTGGTCTTGCGAAACTAAACTTTCTAGGCCTGCCATGCCACGCTTCATTTTGTATGTTTCTAGTTTTATCAAATGTCTACAGGAATTACATACTATTAAAAATAGCATCCCCGTCTGCTAGCTGATGCAACACCTTGGCAAACAGCAATTTGATTTTTGTGGAACACCTACCACATGTAAATCTAAATAACAAAGGTCAAAGTCTTTAGAAGTAGATTATTAACTTCAGGAGTCATAACAACATACGATAGATTTTTATTAAGAAGGAAGAAAACTACTTTTTATAAAAGAAAAATAAATGCTTAAATATTTTAAGGTACTTTTATAAGCTATGAAATTATCTAACTCTCTCAGCCAAAATCTGGGGTAAGTTTACAGGTGAAGACATGGAGGTTTCAGAAAGTGATTTCAAGTTAGATCTTTATACTATAATTCTAATTATATTAATCAAAGGATTGTCCAGAATTTAACATTAAATTATTTAGAGATGAACAGAACCAAAAAGTCCACTTCCTTTTTCTTTGAAAAGATTTCTAATGAAATTATATGTTATCGGGATTTTTAAAATGTATATAGGATTTTCTTTCAAATTGGCATTTTCCTCTTCGGCTAAAGTTCTAAAACAATCTACATGTTTTGTCAAACTAATAAATCTTTTAATAAAATAAAAGATGGTTTCCTTCATGTATCTTTTGAATTAAACAGTGTGTCATTTGTATAATTTTAATTTTACCAACTATATTTATAGAGAAAAGTTTGAAAGAGCTAGACAGCAAGAAGAAACACAGAATTTATAATCTGAGGATGCAGGATATAGAAATCATTTGAAGAAAATCATGACAGTTTTACAATGACTAGTTTTCATTTTCCTCGGTAAAATTACATATAACTTTGATTTGGACTACTTCATATGCCAGGTCCCTGGTATGTGTCGTAGAGGGTTCTCTCTCATAAAATAAGTGCCTCTATGTGCTAGGATCTTGTGAAAGATTTTTAAGCTGTGACACAGGACATCAATGTTTTTTCTTCTGCAGCTGCCTCCACTGTTATACCTGGGTGTAGATTAGCTAAGAGGGCAATTCTAGGATATCCAGGTATGGTAGTTAAAACATATTCTGAAACAATTTCTCCTTTTAAAAATATAAATCTGACCTTGAAAAACATAGAAACAAACAAACAAACAAACAAACAAATAAGCAAGGAAGCAAGCAAGCTGGAAACTAATGCAGGGAGTCTGGATATGTAGGCCAAAATTTAAAACACTTTTCCATCAGACCACACGAAGAATTATAAAATGAATTATTGCACCATAGCCTCTGTGGATTTAATTTCTGCTTTGGAAAGCCATTATTTATAAACATGAGAGAGTAATAAGATGTACTGTACTTCAGAATAGACTGCATTACTTCATGTGGCTTACATGTTAATTACAAAAGCATTAGAGCATGATTATGTGTTGAAGTAATTAGAAAATCGGTATGTGATACAGCATCCAACACCTTTAAGGCCAGGATGATGACAGCCACCTAAAGTTTCTCAATGCCAAGGCAGGAACCTGTATGCCACAGAACTAAAATTAAACGCATGTGACAACCTGATAGGTAGAGATGAGACCACGATGAGGATCCCAGTGACCTCTAAATGACTTTGAAGAAGACTGAATTTTCAGAGGGCAATTTAAGCAGAGAACCAAGCAGGATCGAGAGTCTAAAGTCTTTTCAACAACATACTTCTGCTCGACAAGTGAAGTGGAAGGTCTGTCACTTAATTGCTTCTCATTTCCTGCTCCTCCTCCTAGCAAGGAGGAAGATGATAAAAGCTAACATTACCGAGAGTGAATGAATCCCTACTGATAGGTGAAGACAGTCTCCAGAAGTGAGGTCAAGCGCTGAGGCTCAGGAGCTGGAGTGGGGCTCCAACGGTTGGCTCCAAAGCCTGCGTGCTCCATCAATGAACGGAATACTTCAAAGTAGGGATGCAGGCGCCTCCCTTCAAACCATGCGGTAAAGCTGATAGAAGATTCTGGAACTTGTTTTCAGTTCCTCAACAGTAGGTGCACTGTTACCACAAATATTGTTGACAAAGTCTCCCTTCTTTTCTTGCAGTTTCAGGAGCATACTTATGGGTCAAAACATTCCACATTTGGGAGGCTCCTAGCACAAGGCTCTCCTGCTTCTTCCACTGCTCTTTGCCCCAGCTAACATGTCCCCTGTCTTCACCCCAACTCTATTAGCTGGGAGATAAGGGCAGGTTTCTTGCAAAGCCTGAGCTGGGGACACAGCCTTCCTTCCGGAGTCTGAGCACCCCTCATGTTCCAAGGGTCTTACACATCTACCATATAGACAACTCCAGGTCACAATTCACATTTGTGTTTGTGACAGAGTAAGTCACTTCGGGGGGCAAACTGCCAGAGGAGGAACTTGCATATGTTTTCACTTTCCTCAATCACTTAGGCATAGGTATAAAAACATTACTGGGGGATTCTTTCAGAGAGCTCTTATGATCACGCCCTTTCCCAGGTCAAAAGCCCACCCCAACACAGCCAGGCCCCAAGCCCGAAGCAGCTATTAGAAGGATCAAATACTCTGTGTGTGTGTGTGTGTGTGTGTGTGTGTGTGTGTGTGTGTGTGTGAACTCATTTACCTTATACTATCTCTTTCTTCAAAAAGGACTTTCCCCCTTTTTATAAAAACAATATATTCTCTTTGTAAAAAGATTCAAATGATACAGAAGTACATTCAAGTTACATAGATGGTAGGTAGGTAGGCAGGCAGAAGAAAGGGAGAAGGGAAGGTAGGCAAATGAACTTCTTCAAGATCCTCCTTCAGAGATAACCAGTCCTAACAGTTTGAGGTACATCCTTCTGGATTTAAAAATGAAAAAAGTGAGAGTGTAATTTATACATATTCTATAATACCATCTGGGTAAAAAAGAGGGAGGGAAGGAGATAAATATATAATTGCTAATATATACATAAAATGTCACTTAAAGGTGTCAAAATAAATGGTCAATTTTGACTGGATCCAGGAAGTAGACCTCGGTAGCAAGGATGGGAAGTGCGCTTGTTACTCTACATCCTTTTTTACCATTTGAATGCGGAACCATGTGAATATATTTATTAAAAGAGAAAATGTACTTAATAAAGGTCCAAAACAGTGCTTAGCATAGAGCAAGCACTCAATCAATACTGCAAAATAAACGAAACAAATGAGCCTATCCATTTTAACAAAATAGAAATTACGCTACTTGCATGGCACATGCTGTTTTAAGTAACCTACTACAGCAAAACAACAGCAAAACAAACAAAAACACTTGATTACTGACACAGAAAGGCATCCATAATTGGTTCTTACAGAGGAATAGTATAAGCCACGAGTAAAACATTTTAGATATCAAGCGACTGGCAAAGATACCAGCTACCATTCTAAACATTTTCTCCCTAGACTCCTGCGGGCAAAGAGTACATATAACCAACCATGCAAAGTCTGGCTGCTCAGGCCTAAGGGGCTCTATAACAAGAGGGGCAATTTTTTATGTTTACAGTTTACCCCAAACGACAGATAAATTTTGTTTTGTTCTATAATCAGTCATGGCTACATTCACACAAAAACCATCGTCTTTGCCCAAATCTTCAAGAAACATGTGCTGCATTTATCATGTTACTGACCATCTCTTGACCTACAATCCCTTATCTAGGGGAATTCAAGCACCCCAATTCGAAAATCAGATTCTAGTTGAATCTTACACAAACTGGTGATCATCGAAGCAAAGTGCTTTACCCAAGGTCACATGGCAAATACTGGCAAAGCTGAGATCTGGCTGTGAGAGCAATTTTTCAGTGGGAGCATAAAATCTGACTGATAGTCTTTTTGTTTGTCCCTTTGTCCCCACCTCTATCCCAAGTGCACACAGCCATTACCAGCTCCCCCAAATAAAAACCCTCAGATGTCTCATCTGGGTCCCACGCCTATTTACAGAACCACTTTTTGTAGCCCCTTCACCCTAACTGGTGAACTCAGACTAACTATTCTCACAAAACGGAAAATCTCTAACAAGCTCTGGATCTCATTATACTTTGTATGAAGCTTTTTGTTTTAACAAACGAAACTGTTTCTAAGCACTTTAGTAATCATTTTAGCTGTACCATTTGCATACTGGTTAATGTACTAATTGCAGATCTGTTTTATTTGTTAAAACTAGAATCTTGGTTTGACAACATTTGGTTAACCATTTTGACTCGTGTTCACATTTTGGAGTTTACATGCTTGAAAATAGCACCGCCCATTTAAAATGTCCATTAATACAGATTCCCCTGATTTTAACAGGCTTTCTTTCAATTTTTCCAAAGAAACTTCATAGTAAAAATTACGTTACCCTATTTTATATAAAGAATTCCTTGAATAATAAACAATGGTTGAAATATCTGCACTGAAATCATGTTCAATTACTACTCAAAATATTTGGTACTTTAAATATGTGCAATGTCCCCGAATCAAGTGCATACATCATGTTTTATGAAATACACCTGCAGTAGGCAAGACACGTCAGCAAGAAACCAACTTTAATGAAAGAAAAGAAAGTATCTTTGGGAGAAACGAAATACATAAATTCTTAGGTTGTTACTGTAATGATTTCCTGAATAAAACATAAATCATGAAGAATGATTCTATTTCCTCAGGGAATTTAAATTAATAGAACGTTCATGCCTAGATATTTTAAAAGGAACTAGGAAATTTGGTGCTCACACCAAATTCCTATGGAGGTGGAGGAATCTCTGAACAATTTCTTTAGTGGATCAAATATCTCTAGTCTCCAGAGAAAATATCAGATGTTTTAGGCACAAACGAATCTCACTGTCACAAAAATAACCAGTGTGCCAGGGTAAAGGTGGCAGTGGTCATGGTGTGGGTTTGGGACAGCAGAGAGAGCTGGAAACCGGTGTCCTAGGGGAGAGACGGTGATGTCAGGAATCAGATGGTGCTGGCCCCACCATGGTAGATGCAGGACTCAATGAGAGTACAGTCTTCCTCAAGCTTCTCCAGGACTGTGTTCAAAGTAGTGCAAATTTCCCAAACATTCTACACAACAGTGTTCGGATATAAAGAAAAAGGCGCGTTCTAATTTCACAGCACATTCCAAAGCAACTCAAAAACCATTCGACATAGAAAGACTTCTAGGAGACATAAGAACTAAAGTTGACTATCCCCTCTCACCCCCAACTTCTCGTTTGACTTAACTGGGAGGAATTTAAACCTTTTTCTTACTCACAATGCTATTTATTGTAGGAATTGGATGTGACAAACTACATGGAATCCTTTAAAAAGTGCGAAATGCTACACAAATAGATTAGTATAGTACTCAAAGGATGGCAAATTTATAGATGATTAAATTGTTATGTGAACAGTTTTCTGTTCAGGTAACTAGAGAAATAAAACAGGATCTAGCTATATTCCTTTAAAAGAGTCTTATTATTCAAGGCAGTGGTCTCTGTATGAGTTTAATAAATAAGACAAATCATACCTTAGATTTGGTTCCCCTTCTTCTAAACATAACATCAACCTAGCCCTTCACCTAACTGTTACAAGCGAGGAAGGGAGCAGTCGTACCTCTAGGTTCTACTAGTAACTGGACCGTGAACTTCACACCAGCAAGCTTGTCCTCCTCAGGATCCCTAAAGACCAGCCCATCAAGCACCATGCAAAGGACAATGTTTCCAGAAGATCCCACCTTTATAACATCATCACCAGGGCACAGTCCAAGAGTTATTTCAGAAAAAGAGAAAGAAGAGTCAACAGACAAAAAAATAAATAATTGAATGACAAATATGAGGACAAAGTATTGCAGTAAAATGGTATGATGTCTGAGATCTGCTTTAAAATAATGCCTCCCCTCTCCCCACCCACCCTGAACAAAGCGGGGGAAGAGAAGAGATAAAACGAGAGTCACGGTAAGTTGGTGGTTGTTAATGCTACGTGATGTGATAAGGATATGGCGTCGCTCTACATTTAAAAACTTTTTTTAAAACTGTCTTAACATTTTTAAGCTGTAATTTAATCTGGTATGAACCAAATTTGTTTTAAAATACATGCATACATGCAAAACATAAAGCACTCATTAAAAGGAAATTAAGAAAATGGGCAAAGGTGGCCAAAAGGTACAAACTTCCAGTTACAAAAGAGATAAGTCATGGGGATGTAATGGACAGCATGGAGACTATAGTTAATTATACTGTACTGCATATTTTTAAGTTGCTAAGAGAGCAGATGTTAAAAGTTCTCATCATAAGAAAAAAAAGTCTGTATGTATGGTGATGGATGTTAACTAAACTTATTGTAGTAATCATTTTGCATGTATACAAATATCAAATCATTACACTGTACACCTGAAACCAAGATAAAGTTATATGTCAAAAAAAGAAAAATGCACCAAAAAATTTTTTATCTTGGGTGGTGGGATGAAACCAAAGAATAAATCAGTCAGTTTCACACAACTACTAAGCAGAGAACCACTATTCATAGCAAACAGCTCTTTCCACCAAACCTCATGCACTCATCAACATGTATTATAGCTATCATCTCTTTTTTGGTTTGTTCATTTTAGGGCATACAATGTGATAATTTAATACATATATACATTGTGAAACCACCACCTCTTTAATAATCTACCCATACATACACCCCTGAACGAAGTGAGACCAGACCCTGAAAGCGCACCCAATATTACCCATCTAACACTTTCTGTAGTCAGTAGGGCTTTTACCTACTAGCCCTATCCTCAAAGAACAAATGCATATGTCCAGTCTCTCTGCCTAATGAGACCAGGTCAACTCAACAACAGAAGAGATAAGAAAGCCAACAAGATCAAACTCTGATATGTAAGAAAGCTTCACATTAGCGGGCTAATAAAAACCAAAAGAAGCCCAAACCATTGCATGCCATTTATTGGGAAGATTTATACTAAAGTTTTACTCTGTTTTCTTACTCTCCAATTCCTCACTCACTCCATGCTTCCTTTCTAGCTTCAGAGGCAGACAATAAAGTCAAGAAATAGCCAAGAAACCACAATGGCAGAGAGGGAGAGGGAGGTAGGTTAAGCAATGACACACTGTTCTAGAAATTCCAACTGATAAAGGCACTAAGTTCCAAGACCAATTACTAGGGACAGCTAGAGAGACTGTGGACCTTTTCTGATCTGTCCCTTGACAAGAAAAAAGATTATCTTGGCAGAATGTTTTTACGTTAGTATGGACAACCAAGATACAGCTGACAAAAGCACTGGCTGAGCAGGATAGCTTAAAAAGATTTTGCTGGTGAGCTGATAAAAGTCCAACCCCCAACCAAACGGATTCTTTTGATCTTACATGTCACAGGGGCACTGCTCAGTTCATCTTCCCAGAGCACAGTACTCACTACACAAATGTTCAGACTCCTGACCTTTGCCAACTGAGTCATATATCCTATCTCTACATGGATCACACAAAAGCAGGGGGAAAACTTGAACATAAGCCAATCCTTTGGGCTGAAGGGGATAAGAATTCGAGGAGGAATTCTCTTATTCTTCCTCTCTAAGCTTTTAAGGGAAGTTTTCTTTTGTTGAAAACTGCTTAGTTCCTATCTTACGGATAACGTGAATCATGATATTTCCCATTTTGCTTTGGCCGCCAGGAGTCCTTGAGTCAGATGTGCAAACCAAATCTATAACTGAATTAAACCTAAAGATTCAGTGCTGACATCTAAA
The DNA here is from genome assembly GCF_902729225.1 of Pteropus medius. NCBI lineage: Eukaryota > Metazoa > Chordata > Mammalia > Chiroptera > Pteropodidae > Pteropus > Pteropus medius. The sequence goes on along the minus strand of NW_024344378.1, from coordinate 29,965,689 downwards.
GAGTCTGAGTGTTTGTCTCATGAATCCTAAAACAAAACGTCCGTCACTTGTCATGTGGATTCCTACTTTAGGAAAGAGGGTCATGAATGGCAATATGGGTGATTGCATAATGCTGGTTTCTCCCTGGGATTTCGGATGTATTCTGAACCACATTTTATGACATATGACAGGGCAGAATTTGTCCAATTCTGGACATATCCACTAAGAAACTCCTTTCACCATTCAATTATCCATATTTCTCAAAATTGTGGGTTTTCTGAAAGCATGGTCTTTAAATAGGTCTACACAAATTCTATCTGAGGTTATGTCAAATAAACACACAACTTCAAAAAACAAGTTTTTTATTTTTATTTTTATAGCTGCCTATGCATTTTGCTTTAAGTCATATCTAACTTAATTTTAGAAGCAGTAAAGCAAGTCAAGTATGACTCCAATGTTCAGGCTGTTAGACCCACTCTAAACTGTTCTTTTCTACATCTTTACTTTTCATTCGATACCAAATTTTTAAGTAATAATTGGTTTAAATCTTTCTATCTTAAAAGTACAAATATTTAATGACTGATTCTTAAAGCAAGTCATGAACCAAATTAACAAATCACTATACTATATGAACTAATCATCACATACAGAATAACGCTGTAATCTGCATGGACTCCTTTTAGCTTTTACGTAATAGGAAGAGCTTGGCAGAAGCTCTCTGGTAGCACTTGAGTGAGCTGGGAGTTTTGTCTCACATCTAACAAGTAAGTTTATCCCTTATCCAAAAATATCCAGAGATATCAAGCCCTGAGGTGATAGCAAAATCCATACTCTGCCCTCTCTAGCCACATAGTGACTTTTATTAGACTCCAAAACAAACAAATGAACACACAAATAACCTTCATGGGTTACTGTTACGATGAGTACAGTGAATGCATACAATTCCAGATGTGATCCATGTAAAAAGCAGGTTAAACAAGTTGGCGGGATCCTGGGATACCTATAATAAATAGCCCCTTAAACCGGAGTCCTCCACGTTTTTGGCGCCAGGGACCAGTACTCCTATGAGAATCTAATGCCCGAAGATCGGAGGTGGAGCTGAGCCAGTGATGCTAGTGCTGGCTTGCCTGCTACTCATCTCCTGCCGTGTGGCCCAGTTCCTAACAGGACACGGACCAGTACCGGTCCACGACCCAGAGGTTGGAAACCCCTGGCTTAAACCGTTAAGGAGCAGGTATAACACTGTAGCGCAGCTGAAGTTCTCTTAACCAGTCTCGGACTGGATTAATTACACTCTCACAACATAGTGATGCATGTGGACGGCTAAGCAACCTCTCACTGTCACTGGTATTAGCTAACAAGCCTGACAACTGTTCCCACTCGCCAAAGTGCAGTGCTTACCAAGACTCAAGTTATACTTGCTTCAAAACATGTTTATCCAGGTTAGACTTGTTTCTGATATTACATAATTTAATTAAATATTAAGTAATCAATGAAATTTGAGTCTGAAGAGAAACTGAGCTGTTATTTCTATAAAACTAAATTGAATGCATTAGAAACACTTGACAAAAGTAAACAACTAAAAAGGATTGCTGCAAAACTAGGTATGTTTGAGACAATGTTAATATTCTGAGGGGAAAAAAGTGACTTAAAATCTAGACGAATTCAGTATCCAGCTGCTTTGAAAGTTTTGATGTTCTGGTGCCACTTTATAAAGCTTGGATATTGTTAATGGTGTATTATGAGTGTGGTCTATGCAGGAAAGACAACACAGAATATAAATCAGAAGACTTACATTCAAAGGAGACCTCCTGACACTACGCAAAAGACTGAGCAATTCTGAACGTTGATATTTCTAAGTTTAATAAAATGTTTATGGTGGGTATGCATCATTTTTGAAAAAAATTTCCACTGTTAACTGATTAATCATCTAACTACAGGTCCCAATTGTACTCGATAGGGCTTTCTCTAAGGAGCTAAGCCAAGGTCTGGGCCCTCCCATGTAAGTTTGTCTTTCCTTGATAAAGAACTTGAGCAAAAATGAAAGGGTGAAGTTAGCCCTGATGAAATCTCACTCCACTTTCAGAGGCCATCTCCTCCAGAGCTTGCACTGCCCTGAGTTCCAGAGTGGGGCACCTAGTCCCACGCCTATGGTGTACCAGATAAAACACTTAAAGCACTGCTTCTTCTCATCCCTTCACATTTATAACCCATTATCTCAAGTCCACATAAGCTCAGCTAGGAGTCGAGCAAGGCAAGGTGTGGAAATTCTTCTTCTCTAGGATGTTTGCATTTCAGAGGATCTATGTTCACCTCTCTATAAGTGTAATCAGTTCAAGAGTATATCAAGAAGTACAAAAAATGTCGAGACTGTGGAAGGGGAGATATTTTGGAACCAAGATAGCAAGGAGCAGGTTAGTCTTAAGGCCGACAAGCTACAAAGTGAAAAAAAACAGACTTAAACTCCATCTGTGACTTTGAGAAACAACCTTTCCAAGCCAGTTTCCTTGTATAAAAATAGGGTACCACCACCTACTTCACAGGATTAAATGAGATACAGAGTTATAAAGCACCTAGTACAGTCCAGGAACACAGTGGGTGCTCAAAATCATGGCTGCTTTCCAGTGTTCTACCTTTTCACATCCAACCCCACTCCATACCACGAAATGGCCTTATTTTTACATCTTCCCTCCCTTGATTTAAGAACCCAAAGATTCTCTTAAATGTAGCTGGATCTCCACCCCTCAAGGACTCCCAAAATCAGCATCTCAGGGGCACTTTTATGAAGAAAGCTGTATAGGGCAAAGTTATGTTACTTGCATGATATGTCCTCTATCCCTCAGTACACTCTTGGGAACTCAGAAAGTATGAGGCACTCAAAATGTGATCATCAGTTGCTTGATTTATACTATTAAAGTTGCTGAAAATTAATGTAAAGTAAGATCGAAAGCAAAAAAAAAAAGCAAGTCAGTTTATTTTTTTTACATCAATAGTCTCAACCTATTTTATTATAGTGAATTATCACTTAAAGATCTCTGATGTGGTTGCTAGATTTAGAGATCTGAGTTGAACACCCTGAAAAGAGCAGATCATCACCACTCAGGAGAAGGGTCTCTGCATACCTAGCTGGGAGCTTGTTTAGGGCAGGGCACTCTGCAGGTACACGGCAGGGTCATGGTGAGTGTGTCAATATCATCACCCCCAATTCAAGAGAAGGATCTTGAATCATATACATGCACAATAAAGATGAGGATGTTGAAGAGTACAGGAAAGATTAAATATGGTTGGCCTGGTCTAGTGCTTAAATGAAAGGAGACAGCCATGACACCAAACCAAAGGAGAAAGGGGTGAGGAGGGAATACAGCTAGTTTATTTTTAACAACATTCTGAACACACACACACATCTGGTCACAGCTCACTCTCCTTCCGTAAAAGAAAAAAATCAACTTGTATAAGTCCTGAAGAACAAAGTGTCTGGATTGAGATGTCTACATCTCTCTGCCTCCACCATGCAAATGAGTTATTTTTTCTCGATAAACAACAACCACTACTGGATAAACAACAACTACTATGTATTGCTTTAATTTTCCCTTTAGAAAACAAACACAAGTTGAGAAAGCTGCCTTCCCAATTTTCCAAAGATGATAAAATGCAACAGCTGCCACCTAAGCAATCATTCAGGTTTCAAGGGTATTTGTGATAAAGCTGTTATTTCCTCTAGAGGAAAGCCTTTCTCCTCCTCAGGTGTTGATTACTGATTCATACAGAAGCCGATAAGAACAAATGAGTTATGGAGCCTATGAAGGGCTGATAGTGATAGAATCTGCCTCAAGAGACAGAGTGGCATCTGAGAATTGTGATGCTAAATCATTTCACTTCTCTTCAGTATATGCCTTGGGAATACCTTCTGCTTACTAGATACATTCAAAAGATTACACAAGAAATAATTCTGTCCTTGGACTTTCTGCTCTGGTGTGCTAATACTTTAGATATAGTTAATATACTGCATATTTCTTCTCATTAATAAGAGGCAGGGTTATTTTTCTACTTTCTCCGAGCTTCTTAAAAAGTAGAGGTCTTTGCTAAAATATAAGACTTGAAACAATAAATTGCATAGAACATATACGTACTAAACTATAGACCTTGGTCTTAGAGAGAATTTTATGAATTTGACCTCAAAGGCAAGGGTAAAAGGTAAAAGGTAAAAGCACAAGTAAATGAATGAGAATATATCAAAGCAAAAGAAACCAACAGAAGCAACCAACTGAATGGGAGAAGATATTAGCGAACAATACCTCTGATAAGGTAATATCCAAAATATATAAAGAACTCATACAACTCAACAACAAAAATACAAACAATCCAATTTAAAAAATGGGCAGAAAATCTGAACAGATACTTCTCCCCTGAAGACATACAAACAGCCAACAGATTTAAGATGCTCAACTTCACCAGCTATTAGGGAAATAAAAATTCAAAACCACAGTGAGATACCACCACCTCACACCTGTTAGAATGGCTATCATCAACAGGAGAAGAAATAACAAGTGTTGGAGAGGTTGTGGGGAAAAGGAACCCTCATACACTGCTGGTGGTAATGTCAATTGGTACAGCCACTATGGAAAACAGTATGCAGGTTCCTCAAAAAATTAAGAATAGAATTACCATATGACCCAGCAATCCTTCTTTCAGGTATCTGTCCCCAAAATTTGAAATCATTTATCTGTAAAGATGCATGCACCCTGATGATCATAGCAGCATTATTCACGGTGGCCGAGACATGGAAACAACCACAGTGTCTTTTGATAGATGACTGAATGAAGATGTGGTACATATATAAAATGGAATATTATTCAGCCATAAAAAAGATGAAATACTGCCATCTGCCAACAACATGGATGGATCTTGAGATTACCATGCTAAGTGAAATAAGGCAGACAGAAAAAGTTGAGAACCATATGATTTCGCTCACATATGGGATATAAAACTGAAAGCAACAAACAAACAAGACAGACAAACAAAAACTCATAGACACAGACAACAGTTTAATAGTTACCAGAGAGTAAGGGCAGAGGGGAGGAGGGACAAAAGGATAAAGGGAGTCAAATACATAATAACAAAAGGAGATGTGACTTTCGATGGTCAACACACAATGCAATATAGAGATGATGTGTTATAGAATTGTACACTTGAAACCTATGTAATTGTATTAATCAATGTCACCCCAACACATTTTTAAAAGTTTTTAAATATAAAAATAAGTAAAAATAAAAAATATACTGTTAAGGTATAAAAAAAACTAGAGGTCTTTGGAAAACAGTAATTATTCACATGAAATGACAATTAACAATAAATAAATATGTACTTCAAATAAAAACCCCAAAGCAAACCATATTTAAAAAGGCAGATTCTTAACAGCTCTACGAATATAGAGAGTAAACATAAAAAATACTTGCAGGTGCTATCAGATATTGAAATATTAAATACTGAAATAAAATTATCCTAAATTTTAAAATTATCAGTTTTTAATTCAAAATTGTTTACAATAGCAACAAAATAGTAATTTTAATTTTAATTTTTTAAAAATTATTTGAACATTACAGAGTTGTTCAGTAAACTGCACAACTTTTTATGCAACTTGAAGCTAATATTTAGTACCCAAAACAGGTTTGGGATATCATCACAGAGAACTTTTTGGAATCAACTCTCAAAGGTGAGGTTCTCGTAAGTTCTTATGTTCTGGTCACAGGTCTTTTATAGAACCAGCACACATTCAGTTCTCAATCAAACGACGCAATGAATCCCAATTACCATCAAGCGACCACAGGAAAAAATTAAGTAAACATGCTGAAAACCATCCAACAGTTTGCTTCTTATATGGAAAGTATTACTGAGAAAGCCTCACAACCTTATGAGATAGAATCTCTCTGTGGAATAGTGTGTAAAGGCATGTGTGTGTGTGTGTGTGTGTGTGTGTGTGTATTTATTAATTATTCAAGACAATACTGAGCCCCTGTACATATAATGAACAATTCTAGCCAAGAGTTTTACATGGGCCAAATTATTTGAAAGAATAAGAAAAAAAATTATTCGTGGATATCAAATTCTTAACAGTGACAGATTATATGAAATGTCCAGAAAAGGCAAATCTATAGAAACAGAGAGTAGATTAGTAGTTGCCTGGGGATGGGAATAGGGATTGACATAAAAGGGCACGAGGGACCTTACCGGAGTGAGGGAAATGTTCTGAAACTGGTTTACGGAGCTGGCTGCATAACTTGGTAAACTTACTAAAAATCTCTGAACTGTACACATTAAAAAGGTGAATTTTATGGCATGAAAAGTATAGCTCAATGAAGGTTTTTTTTTGTTTTATTTTAAGTGACAGGGTGACCATTTGGACTTAGCATTTTAATTGGGACTGGAAAGTAACTAAGTAAGGATGTGATCAAATCTTCAATTTTGAGAGAATGTTCATTCTAGTACCTTTTAATAATCTGAATCTCAAAAGAGAAGGTTAATTAAATTATAGTACTTTCATACAATAAAATATATGTACTTATTTTAAGTTATGCAGGGAAAATATGACAATCTAAATGTCTATCAGTGGAGGTGGTTCATTGAAAGAAATCATGGTATAGCCATCCTCTGAAAGTAGTGTAGTCCATACTAAATAGTCAATTAAGAATATGTTAGATTATATACAATACATATAGAAATATATCTAGGATATACTGAATGAAAAAGTACCCAGTAGAACAATGCATACAGTAGTACACATGAGAAATGTGTGTGGATTATCTATGTATGTACATGTGTTTGCATGAATATTTGGATAGATAAATATCAAATTGTCCATAATGCTAAGCCCTGGGAAGAGGAAGAGGATTTTCCACCAAAATTCAAGAATAGGAGTTGGAAGCATGAATGTGTACCCAACAGCTAAGAATGGTTGTCACTGGATACGTGGGATTTATCTTTCCTTTTTTTTTTTTAATGTTCCTTTAAACTGTCTATATTTTCCTACTGGAGAGGAAGGTTAGTACAGCAGTCAAGAGATGGCCCAGATTTAAATCCTGGCTCCTTTTTACTTGATGTGAGATCTTGAGCAAATTGCTCAACCACTCTGTTGCAGCTTTTTGCCTCTGTCAACTGAGTATAACAGCACCTTCTCCAATAGCCTATGAGGATTGACAAAGCGCATTATACACAAAAGGCACTTAGAACAGAGTCTAGCATATAATGTATATTTTTTGTTAGTGCTCAACAGCATGTACACCAATACCTTAATTGGTAATAAGAAAACAAACAGAAACTGCATTTTTGCAGAGAAAAAAGAAAACATAAATACACAGGCACTGACCAACCTCAGGTATGTTCAATATCAATATGCGAGCAGACTGTATTAGGTTATAAATCAAAGTCTGGACTAGTTGTCAGAGCCTGTCTTATGACCAACAATGACGTAACCAAACTCCCTGTGGACCACACTGAGGCCAGAAGGTACGTGGGTGGGAAGCTCCCAAGTGCCTCGGCTCAATGTGTTGTGACCAACTCATGATGCAAGAGATAATTAGTGTGTGTGACCAGACCAATGGGCAGGGGACACCTGAAACACAAACGCTCCAATATAAACACTTATTCCTAATTATTGACCTCAATGGGATCTGTGGCCTCATCTTGGGACATACAGTATAACCCAGGGTCAATTATCTGATACTTGAACCAGCAATAGAAAAAGTCATTAATCATAACATTCTAATAACACAGGCAAACCTGTGAGAAACAGCAAGTTCTAAAGGAGAATTGCCATTTCTCATACCTCATGGTTTAAGAAGAACTTTCAACTTCAGTAGTCCTTCGGATCTTTTCCAATAGCCACCCACTCAATCCACACAATGCTAAAAATTCTTTCTTAAAGGAAGGACACATATTTATTGAGTGATTACTATATATCAAATTCATCTATTTCCCTCAAAACTCTTTGAGGTAGGTATTTGAATCTCCACTTTTACAAATTAAGAAAATTGTAAAAGTGGAAGTATATTCCTTACTCAGGTCCATCCCTGAGTGGAAGGGCTGAGAATCAAATGCAAAATCATCCATTTACAAAGCTACTGCTTTTCCCATGCACTGTAAATCCTGCTAGTTTCATTCTTAAGTGGTTCATGCTTTTTATTTCAACTGCAAAGCACTTCCTTCAAAAAGCTTATATACCACCAAAAATTTAGGTCATCTGACCAAAAATATTCCACCAAAGATCCTGAAATTTTGGTCACAGTTGATATCAGCACTTCACTTTTCGTTTTCTTTGTTTCTCCTAGGCCAACTGGTTTTCGACAAGGCACCAAGGTCTCACCCACAGACCAGAACAAATGACAGAAACTCCTGCTTTTAGAAACTCATTTTTTCAAAGTAAATTCATTGCCTTACTCATTTATTCTCCTGTATAAAATGTTAAATACAAATTCACAAATGAATTTTTGTCAGCCTTATTTAGTCACCTGATTTATAAGCTAAAACTAAAGAGGCAAGGTGGTCCAAAGTGGTACAAAACTATTGTGAGCTCTCCTATGACAGAGCTAGACACTTTTAAATATCTCCATTTATCTTTCGTTCTGATATACTATTTAGAAAACTGTCATGACCAAACTATAATAAACTGGAGTGATCAAAAGACAAATTAATGACATCAATCATCAATTATTTCCTCAGTCTTCACTGAAACAAACACTTAATAAGTGCATATCATTCAAAACAACGACAGCTGGTTCTCTATTGGTCTGGTGTCCAGTTATTTTTATATTGAATGAGATTGACCAGTAACAGAGGTCAAAGCTTAGCATTAGCTTTCCCAAAAGTAAATTTAATTTTTCTTATTCTAGATTTTTATTTCAGTAAATTCAAATTAACTGAATCAATTGCCTCATGAAACTGTGAAAAGAATAAACAAAGCTGTCGTTAGACATTTCAGGTCAAATGGCATCAAAAAAAGGCCATAATCCTACTAGAAATTCAGATTCATTGATATTTTCAGGGAGAAACAGTATATATTAAACCATGTTGCCCTTTATAGGATACCATTAAAAGGCTTTCCATATGTATGAATGAGATTCATATATAAATATAGATTATTTAAATTGTCAGGAAGTCCTTAAAATCTCCTCTGGAGATACTTCATTAAATAAAGAACTAGCAAACTATTTTCCTTGGATTTAGATTGAGTAAGAGTTTACACAGAATGTAACGAGGTCAATTTGTGTTAACCAGAATCACTTTAAACGTTCGAAGGAGTTTAGTCCTTGAAGAAATTTGGAGGGACATTCATTCTTGATCTATTCATTATTTTAAAGTCAGATTTTAAAATAAATTTTACATAGTTTTAATAACACTCCACTCACAAGAGAACTGACATGATCCTCTCACTGGCCAGTCTAGAGAGGTAATTACACGAACACAAAGAAAGAAAAGGTTCAACCCACTAACACTTGGCACCAGTGTTATTCCACATTCAATAGTCTATAAAATTTATCATGAGGTATATAATATATGATTATCTTAGAACTCACCCCAGCTATCTAGAAGCTAACTGACTAGGAGTTATAAAGAGACGAAAGGGAAGTGTTCTGGACTCCAGGGGTGTATTTGTCAGGTATGCATACGTCTAGTTGACTAGAGTATTCCAAACTGATCTTTTTCAGTCAAGTTCTCTGTACCTGCTCATTTTCTCTCAAGCACTTCTTGTTCTTGTCTCCATCCATTCTTTCAACACACTGTATTTCATTTCAGGCACAGTTCTAGGTACTGGGGATACAGGAATGAGTATTCCTGTATATTCTCTGTGACTCTGGCTATCTGAAATGATCTTACCAGGTGGCTAATTTCTGATGTTTATAGACACTCCACTCACAAGAGAACTGACATGATTCTCTTACTGGCCAGTCTAGAGAGGTAATTACATGAACTCACCTATTCCTAAGAGGCCCCATCTACTGCCCAGGGCCTAGGCAAATGCAGAGGGGAAGGGCCCCAAGGCTTACTTACTACCTCCTGAGAGGAGGTAACTAGGGGGTACCAGGTCTCCAGAGCTGTAAGACATACCAGGAGCAGTGGGAATAATCTTTTGTCCCAAACGACAACTACTTGGCCTTAAAAACAGCAGAAAGTATAGCCGACTTTTCTCGACCCCTCACGCTTCTTTCATTTCTTTCTTAAAAGAACATGTTTTCTACCCCTACACCAAAATAAAAACAAAGTTCTTAATGAACATCAAAGATTGGAGATAACACAAGAAAAATATTTGGAATACATATGAAATAGGACTAACTTCCCCAATTTAAAATGAGCTCATGTATGTCAATATGATAAACACAAGAATCCAACCGGAAGAAAAGGAAGAGAAAGAAAAGAGGGGGAAGCTGAAAAGTACAAAGCAAAGCACACAGCAGGCAATTTACATAAAGAAATTCAAATGGCCAAGGAACTTACAGGATCCTAAACCTGTAATTAAAGATAAGCAAGTGAAAACAGAGATAACATTTTTAATTTATCAGATTGGCAAAAATGTCATAGCTTGGTGATTTACTGGATCTAGTGGGGGTGTGGGAAAAGATATAACCCTGGTTAAAAAAGTCAATTTGCATATCCTTTCTAGAGTAAAACTAGATAGTGTTTATCAAAGTTTGAAATGTTTTTATCCTCTAACCTAGCAATCTATTAGGAATTTACCCTACAAATATATCAGCAAAATGTTTATACAGAAGTATTTACAAAAAGGCCCCTTAATTTTCTTCACTGGCAATATCTCCAAGGGCTCAATACAGCTCCTCCTCCCAAATATCTGGCAATTATTAAAATAGCCAGAATTAAGGCAAAGGTGAAATCAATTATTGTGTATCCATATGATGAAATGTTATACACATTAAAGTGAATAAGGAAGATTTGTGTGTGTTGACTGGAAAGAACTCTAAAAATAAGAAAAAAGTATGCACCAAAAATGGCTACAGAAAATGTAATCCCTTTATTAAACAATATAAAAAGCAGAGGGTCAGACAGATGCAAATATGTGCCAAAAACATTTTTTTTTCTTGGAAGAAATTATTAAAAAATGTAATAATAGTTACATTTGAGGGGAGGCTTTTACTTCTCTTTCTCTTTCTGTATCTTTAGACACCATTTGTATGTTAGCCACGTACATGCACTGTTTTTATTTATTTTCAATATCATGGGTCGCCTGAGTGTTAGACTGCAGGCAATTCTCTCTCTTTACACTCTGTTTTAGGAGAATTCTGAGGGAGAAAATCAAAATATGAAATGAAGCAGGAAAAAAGAAGGCAAAGCAGACAGATCAAGTATCAACTTGGGTTCAAGGACAAGGCCAGAGTATTTCTCCTTTTTTAATGTTTTAAACAAAAGGATAAATTATGCATTGCATGGTGGTAGGGAGCAAGAAGCCACAAAGAAATCTTAGCAGTTCAAAGCTGTGGAATGTAGAAAACAACCTGGAGGGAAAATCTTTAAAAAGCAATTCTGGAAGAAATATTCTTCCAAATTCACAAAGAAATGCACTAGCAAACTAAATAAAAAACCCACCAATAACAAATAAAACCATAACCCTACAACGCATTATAAAATCTTTTGGTAAATATTTATAAAGCCTAAGAGATAAAATCCCAAATTGAATTACTTCACATGCAGCTATAATTCTAAGTTGTATATCTTCACAGGCATTAAACAAAAAGCCTGGAATGTCATCTAGCTGGATGTCATTTCATAAATGGGGTTCCAATTCTTCATTATCCATGTATTTATCCAAGGTTTAAGAGGCAAACAATAAAAAAGATAATTCAAGAAACTTAATCCTCAACAGTCCCTTAGGGATGAGTCACTCTATGGATTTCAAACCATACGATGTTAAAAGTCTGAGGGACCTGATGAAGTACCATTGAGGGAAAAAAAAATTAAAATCATCTGAATATATATACATCATGTGCAATTGCCTGATTGATGCAATAAAAATAAAGGATCTGTGGAGAAGGGTGGCATTTTTCCTCCCTGTATCAGTTATCTATTTACTGCCTCTCAGTTACAAATTCACCCTTTACCACCTGATCTGAAAAAATAAATCTGAGCCCATTAGTTTTTCTTCTTCACTTGCTATCCAGCATGGTGTTGTTAAGTTTTGTCGGCAGAGGATGCTGGAAAAACACGGCAGGAGGAAGGAGTTATAATTCCTGATTCTGCTGCGCTCCCTCCGCAGGCTCCTAGGGCATGTGCAACTTCTCCAGCACCAGTCTGGTAACAATTCTGTAGTGGAGCGCCTCCAGTTAGACACCTCCCCTTCAACAGCTTTCCCTGGCACCCTAAGGATGGGTTTTCAGCAAGTTCTAGAGCGTGGATTTTTAACAAGTTCCACGGGCCTGGCACCACAACAATCTCTCTGCCATGTAGTGGGCCACGGGAAAGAAACATATTTAATGCAAACTGCTAAGTGATGTATGAAGAAGTGCTTGATTCTGCATGCTTAAGGAGGGGGCGGCGTTAGGAGCTCACATTATACATAATGTGTTCAGCTGAACAGACACCAGCTGCATTAGCCCTGGGCCTGAGGGCTCACAGATCATCATTTCTGGTCTCCAATTTTGCTGTGCGTTATCACAGGGAATCGACCTGCTGGGAGGCAGTGGCAGAAGACTAGAGGACAGAGGGAATGGAGCAGCTTCCAGGAGCATTTCTCACCTCCCTCTTGGTTGACATCTCTAGATCTCCTTTGTGACTTCAGTGCCTATTTGCCCCATCTCCAATAGTAGGCTCCTCCAAAACACAGCTTCTTCTATTTGTGCCTCCATGCAGAGGCTGGCAATGACTTCCTGTGTGGCTAAGCTCTCTAGGTTTATCAATGTGCCCTGTTGGGCTCCCTGCTGCACCATCACCTGTGGAAGTAACTTCACTAAATTCCCTCTTTTTTACTACTCAGACTAACCAGTTATAATACAATAGACGCATACACATGTGCTGATAATTCACTCTAGCTATTCCCACAACCCGTCATGCTCCGCTACAGTCCAAAGTTTAAACTTGAAGAAACTTAGAATTTCCAATAATATATCTTCATTTGGCCCAAAAGAGCCAGCATTTAACTCCAGAAATGTTTTGGATTATATACAAATTCCTGGAAAATGGATTCGATGTCAACATATATTTTCTTGAAGGCTGAAAAGTCTTCCCCGAATGAGATGATGGAAATGTTCCGTACCTGCTTTGTCCAACATCGTAGCCACAGGTACACACAGCCGCTGAACACCTGAGTGTGGTAAGTGAGACTAGGAAATGGAATCTTCAATTTTATTAAATTTTAATGTAACTTAATTTTTACTTAATTTAAATATCTGCATGTGGCTAGTGGCTACTGTATTGGACAGCAAAGGTCTAGCGTATGGTCAACTCTATTGTGAGGGAAGACTTCTGCTACTGGTGGTGTTTTTGTGGACTTTGGTGAAGAATGGGTGGGTATACAGAGAAGCATAGAGTATTAGCCCTTTTATTCATTCTATCCACAGTTTAAAAATATAACAACACCCTAACCTACCTGACCCCTGCCCACACAGATACACAATTTACTCCGATAACCTGGTTAACAAATTTTCAGAAAATAAAAGTGCTTTGAGCACAGCAGCTTGAGAATGAAGAGGTGTGGAGGAAATGGTGGTGGTTGCGGAGAGGTACAGAGCCAGTAAGGGGAGGCACTCTCTGTGGAAAGAGATAACTTAGAATTCTTGCTTTGTTTTCCCTATTCTTCAACCCAGTGGAAATAATCCCCTGCTTAAGCCCCAGCGAACAGTCCCCATCCACTCCTTCTGCTCCTTCCAAGGGGATTCCCCTAGAGACCAACTGGGACAATGTGGTTCACAGAAGACAATCTTCTATCTATCCTGGCACTGCTAAACCTGTGAAAGGCATTCCCTTCTATCTAGATTCTGGGTTAGAAACATTTACTTTCACATCCCTGACATTTACATGGACTTAATCAAAGTAAATGACATCATGCACCTGACTCTTTTGAGAATTTTGCTTCTAGAAGTAAATGCTAAAGATTTAAACAGGTGACTCTCCCAGGTCGCTAGATTGATATTTATCAAACAATTGCTCAGCAGTACAAAATCACTATCCACAGTAAATAAGGCAAGAAACCATTTTGGTATGTTAATGGGAATAGAAGAATATTAAAAGGATAGTCTTATATGAATACAGTTTAAAAGTATCACAGTTTCTGAACTCAAAGTCCTAAAAGACTTGGGCGTATTATTCTGAGAACCAAAGAAAAGTATACTTCATAAATCTACAGGAATCTTGGAAATACAAAACCACAGTGAAAACTTCTACCATGAAATTTTGGTTATAAATTACTTTAATTGGGAACTTTTGTAGTTGTTTGGTAATTCATGCAATTTAAATGAGAATTATAGGATATGCTAACTAGCAAAGTAGGGATTAGTTAACCTTGTAATTGTAACTATGATAACGCATTCTAGTTTGCTTTACTCATGCTTACATGAGTCACTCACAGAACAGAACACATTATCGGCATGATTAAGCACTCAGTGACACTCATTTTTCTTCTCAATATTTTCTCAATACAAAAAAAAAAAAGATACTAGTATTTATGGTCATCACACTCTTATGCTGCAAGTCAAATAGAAAAGACAACACCGGGGAAGCCAGCTGGTCCTTGCAATGTACTATCACTTTGGTGGATCCTCACAGTCCAAGGCTGGCCTTATTCTTAGAAACTCCTAAACATGATAATCAGAAGATAGTGTATACTAACTATGCTCATGGTGATATTAAACTAAAAATACCCATTTAATACCTTGTTGTGAGAAATATAAACCATCATGTAGACTAGATGCTGCTATCTGCTGATCATGTGTTCCCAAAGGCATGATTACACAAGGATTCCAAATTATAATCAGAAGGATGCATAGTGGCATGGAACAGAAATATATTTTTTGGCTTCCTATGTGACTTCACCCTGCACTGTGAGGTTAAGGTGGGCTAAGCATTATTCAGTGACTAGAGCAAAGCCATACTCTAAGCCAGATTTGGAACCTAACAGCTCGGTGTTGAAGCCTACAGACAGCCCCACCACAGGGCTAAGATCCATGTGGAGACCTATTCACGCTACACTGCCTCCTGTAGGCCGGCCAAGTTGACCTCAAACTTGGTCTCTCACCCCAGTCTCCAAGTACCACTTTCTAAATTCCTCTTCAAACAAATTCCCTTTCAGGATAACATGTTAGTACCTTTAACCAAGTTATAATTCTGCCCTAGAAGCTATTTAATCTCGTTACTTATTTTGTCTATCTTTGCTGTAGTCCATTCATTATACATGCGTTTTATAGTTTCTTTTGGAGATCGAGCTTTTTTTCCAAGTCAGAAAGGGGAAGGGATCTTGAGTTGACCCTCATGTGGTACACACAAACCACACTTATGGTAGGGGCCAATAATTCCACAGTGAAATGAATGCTTTAGGAATTTTGGGGAAGGGGGAGGGACCATTTTAAAAAAAGGAAACCACACCCACGACCTATATTTAAAGAAGTATATTAAAGAATTCATTAAATGCCAAACTTACACTCTTTTAAAAATACAAGCTAATAGACCTATGACACGGGTTATCAGATATATTGTTCCACTGTACTTGGACATTTTAAATCTTTGTTCCCTCTATGTCTAAAATGTGTTTGGTCCTTTTGGTAACACTCTAATTACAAAATGCAAAGAAATCTATCTTTAGATCTGTTGATTTAGCACGAGTCTAGAATCTGGGATTTTAGTACAAAATACTGCAGAATTTCACAAAGCTGATGTCCGGGAGCCTTGCAAATACACAATCAGCCTCCGAACACTTTCAACAACACTTTTAGATGCTCATGGAATTTTCTAGTCTCATCCATACCTGAGAAATCAAAGTGACTGGGATATACCTAAAGTGGAGAAATCATCTATTGGGTCAAGAATTGTGATCACTGGCACCATCTAAAATTGTAATTTGTCTATTATCTCTTTTAGTTTATTATTAACTTGACTTTGGCTTGGCTTGAGTATCAAACTCTTGCCTTCTGATCCTATAGAAGTATGCAATTTTGTGTAACCAGTTCAGCATTCTCGTTAGAATCACTGAATTTTTGTCAATATTGCTTAACCAGCAACTCTGGGGCAGCCTGAGACTGTGACAGTGTGGAACATCACCTTCTACTTCTGTACAATCAAGAGAGTTGAGTAAGCTTGAAGGTTAGGTTAATGAAGGCTTCAAAGCACTAACAGGGCTTAGTCTGTTATAAATTTCTCGAAGTATGTTTTGATCACCAAGTCATTTCCATTCTACATGCCACTTAGGCGGTGGCTGCTGCACTTCACACCTTGGAGCTGCCACCATTCCAGTGGTGTGAAGCAGCCATGAATTCTCCCCACTGCTCCAAGAGGAAAGTTTTCCAGAAGCCCACAGAGAGGCAAGCTGCTGGGGGTAGGGGTACCAACACCTGCTCCACTTGAGGACCCAAGGCACGTGTTTACATGTGATTTAAACAACTCAGTGCAAATGCAGTAGGTACCTTGAGAAAGAAAATTAAGAGTAATCCTTTTTAAAGAAAATCACTAACTTCAATTCTTAACCTGAATAAGAGTCTCTTCCTGAGGCAGAGAACTTTTCATTGTTGGTCTCTCTCACTGCTACATTCTTGGAAGATGAACAGAGCTGCAAAATGTTCTGCCTTTACAAAGTAGACAGTGAGGGGTTGTACATACTCGGGGATTTTCCATCCAAGCCCTACCACAAAAACATCACACTCTAAAGTTAAATACATTAACTTTGAATTGCTCTGATGGGTATGCTACATGCCACTTGCTATGTAGGTTACCACAGCAACAGGAAAAGTGGGATTTGTGCATGGTGTCCAGACTCCCAGTTCCACAGGTGATAAATGAGTGGAGGTGATGGGAAGAATGATCACATGAAAGCTTTGCTTCATCTTCTGGGGCGAGGCTGCGAGGGTAGAGGAACTCACTAAGACTGCAAAGTTGACACATCTGCTCATACATTGGCTGAGTGTGTTGCTTACGTATGTCTTAAGGCATTGGAAAATATATTAAGAGACCATAATATTAAGCATAGGATGAAAAAATAAAGCAAATTACACTGCTTAAGAACAAACATTACAAGGTTTTATAGTGGAGCAATTCACAAACATAGAGGTTATATTCTTGTCCAGTTCCACACTAATATAAAGTACAGGACTCTTGTTTTCCATGCAATTCATTCCCCCTCCAACAGGTGTCTCTCAGCCTAGCGCATATTATGGTCCCTCCCTACAAAGCCAAAGTTACACTTCCAAAGACATTTACCTCTCTTAAACTCTGAAGACAAGAAGCCTGTTTGTTTTTCATCTTTTGACTAGTAACAAATCTAATTTCTTTATTCATCCTCTTTCCAAATCTTGCATTTTAATAAGCACCACTCAATCTCATTACCCACCCCCCCAAAAAAGAAACTTAATTTAAAAAACAATATTTTACAACTATGCCCAAGGACTGTGCTACAAGATTTTTATACACACTGTGTTTATTCCTCCAAACTCTGTGAAATAGGGATTAGGTTTTCATGGATAAAGAAACTTGCCCCAAATCACATGAACAGGTTAAATCAGTAGGGCTGAGATTCAAGCACAGGCTCATCTTACTCTCAAACCACTGTAGCACATTCCTCCAGGGAATGGAACGAATGAGATTTTACTGTGCTGCTGCTGATAAAGTGTATATACTGTGTACATCTGCAGACTTCAGAACACATTAACTCTCAAAAGCCTTTCAAAATATACTCTTAAAGTGACTTTGTGGTATTGCAGAAGCAAAGATTAGTATTCACATTTCACAAATAGAAAACCATATCGAAGAGTTAGGCCGGGGTTTCTGAACCTCAGCACTACTGACATTTGTACAGCATAATTCTTTGTCGTGAGGGCTGTCCTATGTACTGCAGGATGTTAACAGCGACCCTGGCCTCTACCCACTAAATGTCAGTGGCACACCTCCCTACCCCAATTGTGTCAATCAAAAATGTATGGACATTACCAAATGTCCCCTGAAGAGGAGAACCACTGAGCTAAGCTAATTGCCTAAGATCATATAAGTAGTTAAAGACTGTACTTTTATCAGGAAAGAACTCTTCTAAATCCCAGTTTAGTGGAGAGTCCTCTTACACCAAGCTACATCTCCTTAAGAGAAAGCACTTGTTAGAGTGGGTGAAATGTACAAAATTCAGAATGTGACCTGTGCTATTTCACTTCACTTTGTGAGTACTGTCTCTCGGCTTTTACACTAAGGTATACATCCCCAGAGTCTTCAACTACGGTTCAAACAGTTTCTAGACCCTCTCCAAAACATGATTACCCCATTCCAGACACACATTTAAACACAAACCCAGAAATGTGCACAAGATTGCCCATCAAGAAGTAAAAGCAGGAGCAAAGACAAAAGACTAACATCTAACACATACAATTTACCATCAAGCTCTGTTTTTAAGCACTTAACATGAGTTAGCTTATTTAATCCTTCAACGTATTCAACAGCCTATGAGGTGGTATGAAGAGACAGAGGCACAGAGCACTCAAATAACGTGCCCAAGGTCAGGCTCCAAAGTCCCTGTTCTTAACCGCTGCCTACAGTGCTTCAAAGAACTATGAGGTTATCAACTTTTTGGTTCTAAATACTCTTATCTCTACTAATGTGTGAAGATTTTTCCCCAGCTGTATCAAATGTACCTTGCTCAAGTCTGACATCATCCTACTGATCATCCCTCACTGGGTATGAAAAGATGCAAACCCACTTATCTATTGCTGTCCAACCCACTTTCCAACTTGAGTAAAGAACACAAAGCACTTTGTTAAATGTTTTGCTGAGGCAGACACGTCATGTCTATAGCAATGTTGATGTACCTGTCCAGTAACTATCAGAAAAGAAATGAGGTCAGTTGGAGATGAGTGATGCTAGATACTGATCATTACCATATTTTCTAAGTGATCTCCATCCATCTTTTCAAAAATGTGATTTACAATTCTGCTAGACATAAATTCTGAATCTAAAGTTTCTGGTTTTGAAAATTAGGTACACTTCTTCCTCTCCAAGATTTCCCCAAGATTATCCCCAAGTGGTTTTACCATCGCACTGGCATGTTCTTTCAACATCCTCAAGAACTCAAGGCACTCTCGAAGCAGCTAGGATTTAGAGAAGTTTAAGGAGGAGGCCACAGCATCTCTGTTTTGCCTGAGAAGGTCGGTGGGTGGGTGTTCTGTGTCAAATAGATGGTGAGAATGATAAGGTGGGGGTGTGAGCAATACCTGACCCTGGAATAGATGCTGTAGTCCAAGGTCTTCAAAGAAGGTGGCATTGTTTGATTTTATTATGATGCCCCCCCACGCCCCTAACAGATGATCCAGCAGATGGACTCTCTCAGAACTGGCTGCCTCTGCTGGGACACATGGAGACTTTTCAACTTCCATCTAACAAGAAAAGCTTTAGCGCTCACAGACTGTGCCTTTCATGACCTCAGCATTCTAAACAAGCAGATTCAACATTAACCGAAGTCCTAACAGAAACTTAAAATCCTTTTACACAGCACAGGAAATACTGCAGGTGTGCATTCACACACAGAGAATTCAACTACTGGAAGTCCATGGACCAAGCTGCTTGATTTTACAATTAGAGAATACCTGAGTTGCACTTTTCACAGAGCAAGAAGAATATGCACGTCTAGAACTAAGAGAGCTTCGGGGAAAAAAAGGAGGAGAAAGTCACCCCAAATCAGCAAATATGAGGCGGCCATATTGACAGGCTCATCAAGAACAAGGCTTACTTAGTTAATATTTGAAAACCATAAGCTTCCAGAGTAAATGCATTATTCCTTGAAATTTGATATTTTGGCACTGGGGCTTTTAAAATCACTTAAAAATCTGCTTTTAACCAAGAAACTCCTCTGGATTATTTTACACAGAAAAATCAACACTACTTTGTTAGAAGCAATTGGAGCCACATGGGAAATATTACAAACCTTAAATGCTAACGTCTAGTGTAAATTAAATTAACTAGCTGTGAAATTTGGAGATTATGTAACCTTGCTGAGACTGTTTCTTCAACTATAAAACAGAGATAATAATACCTCTACCTCTCAGCATTATTGTGAAAATTAAATGAGGTAGTGGGTACAAAGAATCTCAGTGCCTGATAAAAGGAGGCTCTTAAATGTTGGCTTCTATTACAATTATTAGGGTGAAACTTGAATCAAAATCCAAATTTAATTATGCCTTTAGATTTTAGACATCTTAGAGATATAATATTTTCCCATTCTTACCACATGAGGGGGCTTTCCAATTACCCCAGTAGACTTAAGGTCATTTCTCTCAACATCATTGGGTGTTTCTCAAAAAAAAACAAAAAACAAAAAACAAAAAAAAAAAAACAGGGCAGGGAGGGGGATTCCAAGTTGTTACCTATCACAGAGGCACCTAAACAATTAAACTCAGAGCACCTGAACTTAACAATTAGCCTACAAGCTTGGAAACAGTGTTACTAGTTCAACATGTAACTAATTAAATGGTCTAGCAAATTATTTTTAATTATTCCATTTAGAAGTGATTTCTTTCTAGAGAAGTTTCCTTCACAGACCTAAAAAAGTTAGCTGCAAAAAACTTTACTCTTTATGTTACAGAGCCTGTCTACTGCATTAGTCTATATCTTCAGAAATGAAGAAAGTATGATACTGTTCCTAAGTTCATAACTTAGATATTTATTACGTCCAAAGTTGGTTTACAATTTTCCTATCATCCTTTATGCTACCAAGATGTCTTCAGCCTGACTTTCCAGAACAGTGTTTCTGATGGTGATATGTGTCTCTTGCACTGTGTCTTTGTCTTTAGTAAAACTGCAACAATCACTAGATTCTGCTTCTCCTGTTCCCCACCTCCCCCAACCTCTTGCAAGAAAATAATTTACTTGCACCATACAAATCTCTATGCACTCCTAATTTCTTATTCAAAAAGCAGGTTTTTTAAAAGAAGCTCACTGACTTCTACATAAATTTAAATGATAACTCAATAGGCTTAAGAGTGGAATGGGAATAGACCTGAGGTGTCCCAGTTCTCACAGTGGTACAACTTAAGAAACAACTACAGATAGCAAACACGAATAGGAAAAAATAAAACTAAAAAAAGCAAGTACTGTGTATTCTTCTCAGTGTATTTATTTCCACAAATTCCACAAGAGCGATTACCTGACCACAATAAATAGAAAGCATGGCTGTGGAGAAAATGCTCATTCCAAAACATGAGGAGCACGTGCTTCCTTCTGGCACTGAGCACACATCTCACTCCTAACCAACCAAAGAAGTTGGCTAAAACTGGGGTCCCCAACCCTCCAGCCCAGACTGGTACGGGTCCGTGGCCTGTTAGGAACTGGGTGGCACAGCAGGTGAGCAGCAGGAGAGCAAGCAAAGCTTCACCTGTATTTGCAGCCGGTCCCCAGCACTAGCATCACCGCCTCAGCTCCACTTCAGATCATCAGGCATTAGATTTTCATAAGAGCAAAGGTCCCTGGTGCCAAAAAGGTTGGGGTCCACTGGACTAAAGAATCTTTTGTTTTGTACAGGGACTGGAGTTTGAGAAAGTGAGTATTTCCCTAAAACTTAGTAACAAACGGTAAAGACAATCCCACTCCCTCAAAAACCTCCATTAGCACAGTTTATAATCCCAAACTGAAACCACCGCCTGATCCTTGGCTTTCAAAAGCACCCCAGAAAATTTAGAGCGTTTGTTGATGTAGCTTCCCTACATCCTGTCCCACTGTTTCAGCAACTACACTGTGAGCATGCTCAGGTGTAAGCAGCTCCTGCTCATTTTATCACCAAAGCGAGATCCAGTACAAACTAAGATTCCCTTTACTTCGCCCTAGTAGAGGGAATGGCAACGATTGCATTTGTTTAAGGCAAGAAAGGCTGTTTCACCTCGCTTTTAACCAGGTCCCACCGTCTGTCAGTGCTACAACGCCTGCCCCAGACATCATTTTAATGAACCGCTGCATCCCAGACACAGCAACACTTACGGTCTCTCCGCGCCAGAGGCAGTCTCCGGGAAAGTTCCTGGGGCACTAAGTTTGCGCGCGGCCTCCGCGCGCCCAGGTGCGTGCTGCCTGTCCCTGCACGAGAAGCGATGCGAAGGCGGTCGCGGTCGGCGGCCCGCGCGCGGCCCCCGGCCCCTGCTCCCGGGCACGCTCGCGCCTCTGCGGTTCCCCGCCGCCCCTCTCGCGCCGGCTGCGGGGCTGGGTGCAAGGACAGCCGTGCTCCAGAGCCCAGCGCCTGGAGGGCGGGCTGGCAGACCGGCAGGCCGGCAGGCGGGTTCTCTCCGAGGGGACAGCTGTGAGCAGAGACGCGGAGCCCAACCCCAGAGGCTCCAGCAGGAAGACCGCGAGTGTAGCAGGGCAGCAGAGGTTTTTGGAATGCAGGGTGTGGCCCTCTAACACAGCAAAAAAGAAATGAGTCACCCAGTGCAATCCTAACCAATAAGCATGTTCACTGTCGGTTAAGGCGGAACTTTGCTTTCTTGATTTATAGCAGGCTTAGGAGCCTTTTACTGCTTTTTTTTTTTTTTTTAACTAAGCCTTTAACAACTTCAAGAAAATGGTATATGGCCTTTTAAAAACACTTATAAAGCAAGGATTAATCTTGTTATGATAGATACTTGAACAATGGATGTACGTTAATTTCTATTCTTTAGTAGAAAAGTTCTTGAATTAGGAGCGATCCTGGATATAATGAGGATGAGATCAGGTGTCAAAGCCGATTTGGATCAGATCCCTGACACTGTATATGACCTAGGGTAGGTTAATAATATGCAGTGAGGTGGATAAAATGCTCACCTAATAGAGTTTGCTGGACAGATATTATGTAGTAATACATGCAAAGCATTTGGCACAGTGCTTGACATAGAGTAGGTACTTAATGCCAAGTCTTGCCCTTTGAGTTCATCAGAATCTCCCAAACTGTGGACAAACTGGCCCATAGTTTTTCTATTATCCTTTTCAATGTTAAAATATCACAAGAATTTTAGAGCTGAAATAGTTCATTGGTATTGAATGGTTTGAGTCCCTTATTTAAGCAGTAAGTAAGTAAAAAAGTAAACAAACAAACAAACAAACCCTGAAGGTTTTGGTTTAGGATTCTTGGATTTTGATGTTCTTATTATACAAGAGAAATTTTATTAGTAGCAGAACAAAGTGCTTAAAATTGAAATGATTTCATTTATGCCACAATTAAACCAACTTTTAAAAAAGTAAGAGGAATTTTGGAAATACTCATTATATCTGGGACATTGTGCCCTAAACATTATTTTGGAATAAAAATATTTAACAGTCACTTTAAGTAATTGGAAATTGGCAAATTACAGATCATACAATTGCTAGGTCCTGAGGTATAGTTAAGAAATAAGTTGATTACTAGTGAGTGTAGGGAGTTTTTACAGAGGAAGAATTTTTTAAGTTACAAATAAAACCTTCTTGACTTTGGAGAAGATCTCTTGAGTTCAACTTTCTCATACTTGTTTAGAACCAGTCATTCTATAGGCCAGGACTTCTTCAAAATACTCGATAGCCAAAGATAAGATCTACCATGAGATCAAGGGCCTTTTCTAAAATGCTATTTTCTCCAAACCAGCATGGAAGAAAGAACTCTACCAGGAGTCAAGAGCTCCTGTCCTAATACCAGCTCTGCCAATTAAGTGACCAGGTGTGTGGAGCTAAATAAAATGCTTCATCTCTCTCTGAAGATCTCTAAGAGTTCTTCTACTTGGAAGACCAAGTTATGGTCAAAAAGGGCGTATGCTAAGGTACAGCATAAGGAATATAGTCAAAATCATAATAACTGTATGGTGCAAGATGGGTACTAGACTTATCGGGGTGATCACTTCGTTAGGTATGTAAATGTCTAATCACTATATTATACACCTGGATATAATATAATATAGAATGTCAACTATAACTGAAAATAAATTTAAAGAAACTAATCTAAAAAAGATTTTAAAATAAAATTTAAAAAAAGAAGGCAACTTTGAGTGGTGAACAAAGAATGCAATATACAAATAATATTTTACAGAATTGTACACTTGAAATCTATATAATTTTATTAACCATTGTCACCCCAATAAATTTAATTTAAAAAGGCAGGTGCAAGATAAGCCTATCACCTAACATTTATTCTTAGGAATAGGCATAAGTTGGTCTTATCTCCTAGATGATAAAGCTAATAAATCTCTCTGGCTCTCACATTCCTCGTAAAGGTAATCTTATTGTCCTGGATACTTTAAGTTAAATTCTAGAATCCTCTGAGCTCTGTCCCTCTCTTGACAATTCGCAATCAACAAGTATGATGACAGCTTCCTAGTGTCTTTCATATCTGTACCGTTTTTCTCATTCCTGGTCCAGGCATTCATCCCTTCATGCCAGAGTCACTGAGGCTGTGTCTCCTAACTGTTGTTCCAGCTGCCAGATGCCTCACTCTGTGCTCCCGAGACATCATTACCATCACATGATAAATATCAAAGTCCAGCATGCCATCATGTCATGAACCTTTTCTCTTTCTAGCAGTTAAAACAACTATAGTTTTACAGTAGAGATCAAAAGGAACACATCCGCTTCATAGGTAACTTTCCTCAAACATTCGTGTGAATGAATATGTATTTTTAAGCACATAAATTTTCTCCTTATGAAAGTATTACAAACAATTATATTGGCCAAACTGACAATACGTTGGCTGTTACACCAAGAACAGCAGCTGTTTTATATGACTATACATACATATATAAAACCTATGTGTATATGAGCAACTCAGTAAACTTCATAATACTGCAGCCTGAAAAATGCAATCTTATGAGTGTATGCAGACATATATAGATACACTAAGATACATGAAAGAGGAAGAGAAAGCTAGCACATACAGGAGAGGCAATCTAGTTTATTTCTAGTGTGTAGGATCCAGTCAAGCTTAAAATTCAGAGTGAGTGCTCTGTTCAGGAAGAAGGAAGCCTTCATAAAGATGTTCACCTGCAATCATAACTCAAAGCACTTATGAGATTTTTACAATAATCCTTATGTATTGGAAATAAAAATACAATTACCAACATTGTTAGAACATTCTCATAATAGAAAAAAGGTCATTGTTTCTAGGATGTCTTTGTTGCCTAGAGTTAAAATGCAAAGTCAAGATTGACATTCCAGTTTTTAAAAAGTGACCATTAGCCTATGGGCCCAACGTCATGATGCCCAGTCATTTAAAAGCTGGCCTCCACCTCTCCAAGCCCCATTTTCCACTAAAAAAACCCTCGGCCAAATAACCCCCCTGGTCCACTTGTTGTTCTCCTAAAGCAGTGGGCACATTACCACCCACCGCCACACTTGGGCCCACACCATGCCCTCTGACTAATGATCTTCCCATACTCTCACTAGTTATCACCTTCCAGTGGGGGACCTACTCGCACGCTTGCTTTTCCTGGATCCTCAATGGCTGAAGCCCCGGGAAATTCTCCTGTCGTCCAAATGCCTACAGACCTTATTCTTTACACTGCCATCTCAAAATTGACTTACAGAACTTTAGTGTCTTCCTTCTTTTTGAGATCCCTTACTTTTCTTTCTCACCAGATGACAAAAGTCCTTCTGAGGCAGAGACTGTGTGTCAGAGGCCTTGTATCGCCCAGGACCTAGTAGATTCTGAATAAATAGTCATTGTTGATATAATGATGTTTAAGTTATATAACAGTCACAAAGGAGAAAGGAAAACTTTCCTTTTGGCTGCCGACACATCAAGAATAAACAAATATTATAACTGTTCAAACCAGTTGGCAAGCAGAACGCAAACGGCAGACGTGTTTTTTTGCTCTTTGCGACACGTTCTAACAATACAGAATGCCACTACTGAGAAAGAAAATCTGATACTTCCTAAAGGGAAGTCGAGTTTACAACAGTGATGTCACATAAAATCTCAATTCCCCAAACAATAACCCACTGAAGAGGAAAGAGGCATTAAGTCATTCTATCTTCCTTTACAAGTAAAGAACACAAACATATGTATTTAATAATCATGCCAAAGTGCAAAACTCTCTTTAAATAGAAACATCTCTCTCAATGCTCATGGTATAGCTACCAACTGAGTATGTAGTATAGCCACCTGTTTACCTACAAGTGCTCCTAACCACAAATGGTAGCAGTTCTTCAAGGCAACTCTAATAACTAGAACCATCTCAAATATCTATTCGTTTATAAGGTTTAATATCAAAAGTTATATGACATTTGCATTAGAGCAAGACTGTCAAAAGAGTCGTTATACACACACACACACACACACACACACAGTCACTAGTGTCCTTTAATTAGTCTAACACGTTTCTGCTTTTATGAGATGAGAATAATGCTACCACTGTTCTCAAAAAGCTATGTCGTGTATCAGCTACCCTACTATGCAATTATATTTATTATAATTGCCCATGACAAAGACACTGACTTCTTAAATATTCCAAGTATAAACAATCAAATGACTTAGCACTCTTTAACGTGCAGGTAACATAAATGGCACTTGGAGCAAGGTGGGATGTATTAACTCTAAATAATCTGCAACAGGAAAGTAATAGCTGGGCTTTAGGATCAGCTCAAAATGAACTCCACCAGGACAAGATAGAATGTTTACTTCTACAGTTTAGCTTTGTTCTCCTTTCCTGAAATCTGCCTTCTTCCACTTAACTCCCAGCTCTGCCACTAAGAGGGACAATTCCATAGTTATAATTTTAAAAATTCTCGAGGAAAACTCACACCGGTCTAGTTTGGGGCGCCAGGCATCCACCTCAGTGGCCAAGGTCCCGTGTTTGGCCAATCTACGCTAGAACTACCTAGTTGAATAGTCAGGAACAATAGAGTTCTCCAGAAGGTGAGTTTATTTTCCAGAAGTGGGAAGGAAGGCTCATTTGTCTGCCCGAAAAGTACCACCACCTATCAAGAAATTCTACTTTATGTCTGATGTGAAAGCTTATCTAAGCAGTCCTTAACCTGGTGATAAATTACATTTTAAAAGTTCACTTTCGGAGTCTGAAGTTAATGAACTCTTATGTGGCACTTGCAATGCATTTCACAAGAGACAAAATGTAGAGACTGGCTACTCTGCCCATTCTTTAAAGACCTCTTTAACTCATAATTTATCGGAAGTATGTGTTAATTATATTTCTAATACTATAACTCAAATCTCATTCATAACATTGTTCCTCTAGGAAATGTATTTGAAATTTCACCTAGAACAAGAAAAGATGCTGCTCAATTTAATTCACGGAGCTTCCATTGTTAACAGATTATTTTATATCTAATCTGTGAACAAAACAACAAAACAGCAGGTGTTAATGACTGCACTGAACCCATAAGGAAACTGGGAGTCAAAAAGGTTTTGATGCCCAAGGTCAATTGTCAAGATGAGTCAAAGTCAGCTTCAAAGCCATGTGTTTTTGACT
Organism: Pteropus medius; assembly: GCF_902729225.1. Lineage (NCBI taxonomy): Eukaryota > Metazoa > Chordata > Mammalia > Chiroptera > Pteropodidae > Pteropus > Pteropus medius. Next base: position 29,938,126 of record NW_024344378.1, on the reverse strand, counting down.
CCAAAGTGGAGACTACTATGTGTGATACAGCAGCCAGATTGAGCAGACTGAGAACTAATGTTTCAGACTCTATGTAATTATCAGGATTTCCTTGCAAAAAAGAGAAGGGACTAGTGGACAATTACAATCAATAGCCAGACATTAACGTTGGTACTTCTCTGTAGCAGAACAAAAGAAAATATTTCTCTGGGTAAATCTTAAACTATACTGATACTTGCACTTTAAATAAAGATCATCCAAACCTCAAGGTACTATAAATAGTATCTTCATAAAAATATATCTTTTGCCCTGTTGAAAAAGGAGGGCACTATCTATTAAAACATCTAAGGTGTTTTAAGAAGAAATTAAAATTGCAGCAATAACTGACTAATGTGACTCAGTTCTGCCAATATAAATGCAATGAATGCATTTAACATCATTAACTGTATTTTACACTAAAAAAAAAAAACTTTTTGGTTATGCACTATTTAATAAATACAAGAGAATATATTTAACATATTTGTAGAAAAAATAATATTAATATCAACAATTAATATTATTGTTGAACCCACCACCTAACCTAAAAAGCAAACCATTGCCAATAAACCATGGCAGCTCCCTGAGTACTTCCTGAGTCTGATGACCAATTCTTTCTGTGCATGTCAGACCAAAAAATGTCAGTCCTTGGTCCAAGATGCTTTAATAATAAATTAACCTAGTGTTTTTTGAAATCAAAGTGGAAAGATGTTTAGAAGTAACAAGATAGAAAATAGCTGAATTCAATCATAAAGGAAAGGAACAGCTAATTCCATATTGTCTTAACCCAGAAACTACTAGTCAGACCTCGAGGAGCTTTTGGTTTCACTCAGGGTCCACAGGAGTAGTCACTAGGAACATAAAACTAAGTTAGATCTCCTTAATATCTCTCAGATTATTAGACACGTGACCTGATACAAGACAGGCCAACTTGAAATTATTCCAAATTGAAATAAGGTATTACTAAGCCAAGACAAACCGGTTCTTCCATGAAGAGCCTTAACACACCATAAAAAGGAAAAGGAAAGGAGCTTGTTGACTAATAACTACGAACTCCACTTCATATATCATGAAAAAAAAAAGAACTAAGAACTTGCGGAAGGAAAAAAATCAAAGAAACCAGTCAATAATTTACTAAGAGCTTAATTTTATTACAATAACATGGTAGTAATTTATATTATGGGGATAAAATTTAAGGTAAGTCATCTGTGAAGTTAGAGTTTACAATATATATCAAAAGAAAAGACATATACACTAAACTAACAAATGAGTCAGTATAAATTGTTTCACTAAAAATACAAATTGAGAATAAAGAAGTCTAACGTATATTACAAACTAAATGGCACAGTAAATACATGCTAAGGAGGAGAGAGAAAAGGAAAGATAAGCTTAACTAACGGAAAGCAATGACACTTAAAGAACATCTTAAGGATGGCATATAACAAAGTAAGGACACCTACATGAACACAGCTGACCAATGATCAAAATGACATTCTCCTTTAGCACTCAATTGTCTGCCTTGTTTTATAGCTACTGGAATATACAGCATCCAACCACATTATACTTCAAGATTCTTGAAAGCTGGATCCAGCGGCTTGCATTATTTTAAACCTCCAGACATCCAGACTTTGTTATGAGACATGTTCTATAAATCTCTGAATTAAAAAAAAAAAAAGTCAACACGATAAACCCTAAAAACCTTACGTGAGAACCTCTGATGAAGGTTCACCTCTCCAATGAGAGAGAGACTACAGTGCAACTGCTGTAATATATGAGTTCAAGCTAAATTGTGATGCAGTAACAAACAGAACCAACATTTTGGAGGCTAACAACCTTGAAGAAACGTTTATTTCTGGCTCCTGTTTGGTTCCTTGTAGGTGAGCTATGCTGGCTTCTATATCCTCTTCACCCTGGGACCAAGGCAGAACGAGCACCCCTAACTGGGACATGTTGGTCTCATGGCAAAGAGAAAAAAGAGATGGCCGAAACCAGGCCATGTCTATTGAAGCTTCTCCTCAGAAATAGCATGTGTCATTGTTGTTCACATGTCATTAGCCAAACTAAGTCCTATGGCCAAGGCAGCCTTAAGGGTAAACCCTCAGTGGGGTGAGAAAGCATAACCCTTCCACAGAAATGGAAGCTTTGACAAGAAGAAACAATACATGTTTGACAATAATATAATCTACTGCAAAGGGAATGGAAAATGGCTACAGAAATTCTTTCTTCCCTTCAGTAATGATAAAAGAAAGTGTCCTACTATAAAAAGCAGTTCCTCTGTTTCTATGGTACTTTATGCTGTTTTCATAATCTTGTAAATGCTGTCTTATTGTATCCTCACAACCCATCCAGTGAAGTCCCAGGACTTGCCCAAGGCCCCAGCAGCACCTGAACTAGAACTCCACATGTGGTGCTCTCTCCTTTGAGGCCTCCCTTTTACTTGCAAAATGGAAATAATCCAAGATCCCTCCTAAGAAGGTTTTTGAGAGGTTAGGTACAATGATGCACACACAAGCACTTAGTAACTATAAGGTTGTATTATTAAATTGTGATACTTGTCATCTAACCCAAATCTTCTCTAAATTATCTTTATATTTTAAGCATAAATAATTAGTTTAAGTGTAGAAAATACATTTACTAACGTTGTTTCCTTCTCTACTCTCACAGTTTTTTCTATAGACATACTCTTCCTGACTTCTATTACCTGTTCACTCTCTGGTTGATTTATTAAGAGTCTCAAAAAGTTTTGGAAAGCAGAACTATTAATAATATCTCTTTCTCCTCAAAAGAAGGGACATTAAGGAAAATTAAAGATACTCAGAATCTTCATTTGAAGTATGATACAGATTCCAATACGGCTCCCAACTGAGAATGAATAAAGAGCTTAGCATCAAAGCTCTTCTTCTACCTCCACCAGCCCTAGCAAGCACTACTCCCCTTTCTCTTTGCAATCTATTAAACTACAATTCTAGCCTTTCCCCAGAATGGGATAGTCCTTCCCCAACTCTGACCCTTTGTTCAAACTGTTTCTTCTACCTAGTGTTCCCTAAGCACTGCTTCAACTCTGTTCAAATATCCTGCACAAATTATTCAATATGTGTACCTCAATTCATGTACAAAGATGTTCATCATAGTGCACTTTATAAGAAAGAAAAGTTGAGAACAACCAAAATGCCCACTAATAGGGATCTGGTCATATACATTATGAGTCACATATACATGGAATGTTATATAACACCACCAAAAATGATGCAGATATATATTTATCGATGTATCATGATCTTGGTATACTTCAATCAAATCATGTTTCAAAATGATATTCATAACAAGCTAATTTACAGAGAAAAGAATGTGTATCTAATCTAGGCATAAAAGGAATATGGTGAAATATTTTTTAAAAATAATAATAAAAACAATGGTATCTCTAGGTAGTGATAATATTGATGAGTTTTCTACTCTTAATAATTTTCACATTTTTAAAGTTCTTTCCAATTAGCATTCTTAGTTTTCATAATCATCTAAAAAAGAAATTTAATTAAAAAGAATTAATCATTAAGTACCTAATTCAAATGTCATCTGTTCCTAAAACCATCCTTTACCTAGCCCACTCTTGCCATGTAGATAATTCTTCTCTCCCGCCTGTTTCCTGAGTATTTAATATATCTCTTATAACATCAACCACATTTGTTTTGAAACTATAGCTTTCTATGTTCAGGCTTGATTATCAACTCCCAAAATGGAGTAAGCCTATCTTATCCCAAAATGGAGTAAGCCTATCTTATCCCAAAATGGAGTAAGCCTATCTTATTTGCACTGGAATTCACCATCATAACCCAAGACTCCCAAGTATCCAGCAAACTTCTGAGTGTGTTGATTTGAATATAATGCAAGGTTACAAAATTTACATATTTGAAGGCTACACACCTAGCAGCTCTCTAATCAAAAATTTATCTGTACTGGGGATGTTCAGAAATAGTACAGGGTCCATCCTCTGAGGAGAGAAAATATAAATCAGAATATTTTATCTGCAGCGAAATTTCTCTGTTAATTATTACCCCCTTGTTTGCTGTCAAAGTTTAACTAAAGATACCCTTATTCAACTTAAAACAGAGGTCACTGTTTCCTAATCCAGAGGCAAGTCTCTCAGATTTCTATCCATGAGCTTCTGGACAAAAATTACTTTGCAATAATCCAAGTCCATCCTTGACTCTGTAGGAACTATAAATACCTATTGTGTAAGGATGAAATACGGAAAATGTTTTAAGATTACGTAAGTCTGATTCAGGGAACTGACACAAACGAATGTTTTGAAATATCCAAGGCAATTTTTTAAGGTTTAATAAAGAATGCGTTTTAAAATTAGGTGGGTGAGATTTAAAATATAACAACCACCACAACCTGAGCTGTTACTTAGCAATTTCAGGCTTCAATTGTTCCCTTCTAAAGGGCAAGTTAGAAAACTGAAGAGACTGCTTCTAGAAGAAACATTGAGATATCTGATCTATTTTCCTTTTTTCCCTCCATTTTATTGGCTAAGATTCTGATCAAACCCATATGAATTTTAAACTGTCCAGGTTTTCTTTTGTTTTATTTTGTTTCCTCTCTAGAGACAATTCGCTGTCATTAAAACTTAATTTCCGATCAAAAGCAAAGCTACATGCTGTAATTCCTCGCAGTGCCACTACTTGAGGAAATGAAAACACAAAAGAGTGTACAGGAAAGGGAAAGAAGAGAGCTCAGAAGGGAGCGAACAGTCTGACATATCTCCAAGCATTGTCACTCAACAGCCAGAAGAGTTGAGAGTTGCCAGGGGCCAGTTACAACTTGAGAACTCCAGTCACACTTAAGAAAATTGGTTTAAATCCTAAACTGATTTCAGCACTTATCTTCAATTCCAGAAGCTATATGAAGATGACAACCTGGGTTGATAAGCAAGGATTCAAAACCAAACCTGGCTTTATCAACCCAACCAAAGTCTTACCAGCAGGGCTGAGACAGATCATTGAAGAACTGTGACTTAGAAATGTCTTCACAACAGGAAACCTATAATTGGTGGTGTGCTGGAGTCCACTAGAGTCAACTGTCATATTCTCAGGATTTTTGGCAAGTCAGTTTTCAAATACAGCCATCATTAAAAGTTAAATTGTACAAACATACAATTAAAATAAATTATATAAAAACAAAGATACTAAATACTCAAAACCCATCACTTTCTGTTTACTATTATCTATGCTCTTGATATTATTTACAACTATTTTATCTGGCTGGTAGTAAATTATATAGTGGTGTGCACATTACCTCCCAACTCTGCTTATGAAGACTTTTTTGGTAGTCTGAAATCAGCCATGGTGGGAGTATTTACACCACAGAAACTGGCAAACACTATAACCCCTTTCTTCCTGTAGGGCCAGCTCTTAACTCACCACTACCTGATTATAGCTAAGGAAGTTGAGCTGGTTAATCATCTGAGTCAAACTAAAGCTTGTAAATTATAAATCATGATACAAACACAAGGAAGGAAAGTACCTACTTCTATGGTAGTCCTGTAATGTACCAGTCAGAGCACAAAGTACTATCCACACAGTCTTTCATTTCATGAGAGGTCTATCAAATCCAATATACGGATGAGTCAACTGATGTTCAGAGGTTGAGTAACTACTAAAAGCACAAGGGTACTAGTGAGGCCTACAAATGTCTGACTCAAAGATACATTATCTTTCTACTAGGCTATTCCACCTACTAAGGTTATCATCATCATAATGAAACCAAAATCAACCACATATAACTAACTATGTGATAACTGTGTGTAAAAAATGACACAAAGAGGGATATAGAGAAGGTATAGACAAAGAACTCAGTTTTATTCATATTCACCAAGTTTATTCATATCTACCTCCAAAAAGCACCCACAGAATGTGAGTAAGAAATGGGGCCCACGGGAGCAATGGGACCCAGAATATCTGTATTTGAGAAGGGTTAATCCAAGTTTAATATACTCTTTTATTCCTTTAAATACTTATGCCCTAGCCACCAAACTGATGTACACAACTTACAATAAAACACCTTCCCAAGAAAGAATGATTTCCAAAATGTTAGCCTAATTTTTTTGAAGTATTTATGTATTAACTTTTTAAAGTTTTCCTCCGTTAGACTTTTAAGTTATTTAATTGTGCTATTTTCTTACCATGGTTTCTTATATAAAAAAATAAATTCACCTGGTAGTCAAAAGAATTCCAAAGGGTTAACAAAATTTTACTTACTGATTATTTTAAAAAATTCTTGTCATCTTGGCTTCCTATAAGTTACTGGCTTCTCCCATTGTTCTAGTACATTTCCATCACCTGTCATGAGGAGAAAGAATCTGATTAGTTATATGCCTCATACAGACCATTTCTTTGGGTCTATGTTAGTCTTTTCCTTTCTTTATACCCAAGACAGAGAAAAATACAAGTCATCTCTTCCTTTCTCCCCAAAATCAAGAAGGAAGGAGAGAATAAAAAACATAGATCACCCCAAGAGGAAAAAAAAAATCTGAAAAGCAATATTTCCACTGTTGAGGTTTGGGGTAGAAAACCCTTATAATACCCACCATTACATTTTCAGGAAGAGATTTTTAGTCTATTTCCTGGGAGGTAACAGTATTACACTAACCCAATTTCTCTGTCTCCTCCCCAGCCCTTTCCTTCCTTCTTCTCAAACGTGACTGATTAATTTGCCAAGGAAGACTAGAAAAATCACTGGCTAGTCACTGCACTGAGCTAGTGTCAAGGGCCTCCCTCCAGTTCTAACACCTGGAACCAGTTGATTTCCACATAGCAAACAGGACAATGGCTGTCTGCTTCCGAGAGGGCCAGCCAGCTCCCTGTTCCAACTTCTCTCCAGCTGTTACTGGATGACTAGGTTAGGAGTGCTAGGGTCCAGTTCATGTTTTAGTTTCAGAGAAGGAAGTAACTGACACTTCTGAGTTCTCTAATTCTGCTTTGTCAGTAATTAAGCTACTATCTACGTTGATTCCTATCTGAATCCTTGCTCTATATCTCGAATTGTTTAAAACTTATAGGATAGGGAAGGTGAATAATCAGGCAATATAAACCACAGAAGGACAATACATAGATAAAACCTTGATTTCAAGTCCTACTACTTACTAGTCACATGGTCTTGGGAAAAATCCATTCATCTTTTCCCAGCCTTGATTTCTGCATTTCTGAAAGAGGATCAAATGCCCTCTACTATATTATGTGGTTGCGAGGATTAAATAAGGTGAAAGATATAATCTGCCAAAGTCAAGCATGCTTTGGTCCAACAAGGATATTATCACAGCACCAGGGAAACCCAGCACCCAATGACCAGACTTGCTACCTTCTTCACATGTCTAATTCAAACATTGGAGATTCATATAATTCATGGAATAATGAAATACGCACAGCAATGTGCCTTCCTTTTTCCAAGAGGAAGCCATTCAGAATGATATTTCACTTTTGTTTTTTAATTTCACAACATTACAGGGTCTACAACCTTGGAACAGGAAGTTCTCTTTTCTTTCCCTTCACAGAGATCACTAAATGAAAATACCCCCATTTCTACCAGGCAGAATGCAACTATCACTCATTTCATATGAAGAACATATGACTCCAAGTAGCCAACACTTATAAAATAGAGACCTGTTAACCTTCCTCGCCTGAAACTCCAGTGTTAAGTCACTCAGTGACATGAACGATTATTGCAAAATGGCTCCATACATTGGTACCATGTGAGACAGTGTCACCTCAGTTATAGAATATACAGAAACCTCGTTATCCAAACCATTAGGGTGTGTGGGTGTGTGTGTGTGTGTGTGTGTGTGTGTGGTGAGTGATAAAGCAGGGAGAGAATGAAACAAGCACCACATAAATCCAGAGAGCTTCCTAGTAACGAAAAACTTGCCAACATCAATAAAGATAGCAGGGAAGGACTGTAGAGTCAAAGATTTGTAGATTATACCCAACACTGAGAGAAACATGCTCACTGGCTAGCTATAGCTCTACATGCCTGGTCGCTTGGCATGGAAGCCTTTTAAAATGATGGGAAATGCAGGTTTGTTATAGGTTTCAAGTAAATAAGCTTGAACTCCACCTCTACTATTTAATAGCAGTGTGGTCTTTACCAGGTAATGTAATCCTTCTAAGCCTCCGTTTCCAGGTCTGTAAAATAAGGACAATAATAAGTACCTTGGAGAGTAGTTATGCAAATTAGAGATAATGCATTAGTGCCCATCATAGAATATATCCCCAACATATAATTGCAATTATTATGTGTACTAGTCCAAGTATGATAGTCTATTAAATCCACGGTAACAATTGCAATTATGGTATACACTCTATTAAATTCAGACTCTTTCCCTATGTGAACATTTTGGAGAGAGGTTCAAATCATACTTTTGACAACAACATAAAACCTTTCTATGTTGTCCTGCATAAAGCACTAAATAAAAATCCCCAACTTAGCTGATAATCTTTAGTAACATGCAAACAGAAAGTTCTAGCTATGTATTTGTTAGTATTCTTCATATCAGTACTGAGATTCTCTTTTTTGATGATAAATTCTCGAAAGAAGGAATGAATCATTTCCATCAGTGCAGATTCTTCCGGTGTGCACTGTGATGCCAAGTACTCGGGGGGCATCTGTAGGAAATAAAAGCCACACTGAGAACTCTGGGCAGCCTTCTTGCCCTGGCTAGCTTCGCATGTACAGCCTCATCAACAGTACGGATCTGTCAGCTATGTTTTCAAGGGAAAAAGACAAATAGGTGAGGCAATACCAACTTTTAAAAGGAACTTTCAATCTAAAACAAGTGTTCCTTGACCCCTTCTAAGTCATCCTCTTTGGGACTCGCTCCAATGATGCTGACTGCTCAGAATAAATTGAGTATTCTTCTTTTACCTTTGCAACCGGTGTATGATGCCCGCAAGAAAATCTGTCTCATTACAGCTTAGTCACTCCCGATTTCCAAACAAAAACTACTTTATTGCTATACTGAAAAATATTTTAATAGGTTCAAAGAATCAAATTCATCCTCAAAGACAGTAATTTGCCCCCACTATGGTTATCCAAAAGAATTACAAGTGACGTCAACAACCGACTTTAATGAGCTAACCATTTCGCCAAAGACACTGTGCTCAGTACTGGGGGTAGGAAAGGAGTTATAAGGGGGTTGAGATGAAGTTCATTTAAAATAATGCAGTGCAATGGCAGCATCACCAGATTGTAAGCAATTAACTTAGCTGATGCATTTAAATAGAATAATCCAAATGTGTTAAGTCTTGGCTGGGATTGTTAAAAGCCCGGTACTTCTTAATCATGCTTCCTATGCAATATTGAGATTCTAAAACAGTTGCAAAAAAATCTCAAAAGAATATACTCCTTTTGGAGTTATGTTCTCTCCTTTAGGGTGAGGCCAAGTCTGCTCCCCTAAGGTGAAAGGAGAGTGGTGGGAATCAAAACCAAGAAAATTTGAGTGCTAAAAGGCTAGCGGATGGCTTCTAAGGCTGCAAAAGTGGATAAAAGCTCTTGTACCCATAGACGTGACTGTTTTGAAGTCATAGGCTCTTTTCCCCCAAGGAGCTAGTTTAGTAAGAGGAGTTTGGGTTTCCTTTATGGGAGACAGTATCCTATGGTCATTAAGTACATATGCTTTGCATTCTCTAATCTGCTCTGAAGGCCTTGAGAATGTTGGTTGACATCTCTAAAAGTCTCAGTTCCTTCATCTATAGAATGGGAGCAATAGCAGTACGATAACTTAAAGTTGCTATAAAGGTTAAAGGACATAATGCCTGCAAACAGTTTATAAGCCTCATGGCAAATGGTAGGTGTTACTGAATGTTGTTGCTTTTGGAAGAAGTACACGATCCTTGTCCTTAGGAGCAGATGACAGTGTAACCAATAGAATCAGATAAAAATGATGGAATCCATGTGTTTACATTACATAATATTGTAATGTCCATACCACTGTAAGATTCTCTCCCTTGCTGACTTTGAAGAAGCCAGCTGCCACAATGTGAGCTGCCTAAAGTGAGCGCCACGTGACGGCAGCCTCTGGCTGACAGTTAACAAGAATGTAGGCCCTCAGCCCAATTGCCCCAAAGAAACTGCAAACAATCACATGAGCTTAGAAGTGAATCCTTCCTCAGTGGAGTGTCAGATAAGACAGCAGCCTTGCTGACACCTGACTGCAGCCTTATAAAGTACCTAGCTTAAATCATGACCAGACTCCTGGGCCACAGGAACTGAGATAGTTTGTGCATTGATTAAGCCACTAGGTTTATAGTGATGTTGTTACGTAGCTATAGATAACTAATACAGAAGGGATGTGAGGGACGAGTCCCTGATGCAGCCACATGTCCTTCTGAGAGAGGAGGGGAAGGAAGAGAGAGGCCCAAGGGCCAGGATCTGGGAGAGTGACTGGCATGCGTCCTCCTACTCAACTATCTCTGATGCAGGCCCTCAGTTTCCTCTCTTACCATACAGGTCCTCTCACCCTGTTCTTTACATAAGGAAGACATAATGGAACATATTTACCCCCAAAATAACAATCTTATAAATGGTTATCAGATTCTCTGGCTGGCCTGCAACAGCTACTTCACGTGCCAAAACTAACACATTTAAAACAGCAAGAGGATTTTGACCATCATACAATACATACTATGACCCTACCCATCATAAAATAAATTTAACGTAAGTATTTTAAATGTGATATATCATATTTAAACTCTTTATAAAACCCATGTTTGGAGAGACAAGTTGGAGACTTTCTATATTAGTGGTTTTGAGAACAGAATGAAAATCAAAACAAAGTATCATCTAAATTTTGCTAACATGAGCTCTTTAAAAAACAAACACACATATTACTAAATCTTCTGAGTAAGTATCAATAGCTTGTACAGATTAATTCAAGTAACAATTCTTGAGTAGAGTATACAGCTAAGACTAACTCACTGAGCCAGAGACCTCTTACCCTAACAGGCCATCCTGCTATAAGCAGAAACTGGTGGGGAAATCCTACACCAACATCATTTGAAAGATGGATAATCCTCATTATGTAATCTTCTGGTCCTGCCTGGCCTCTAAGTTGACAGATGATGACAGACCCAAAGACTTTAAGTGACCTGTTCAGGTTCACTCAGCAGTACAACTGGGCCTTCTGTTTCTCAGGCTTCTTTACACTCAAGTCTACCAAACTTCAGCTTCCATACCAGAAATAATGAAATCAGCGATATCAAACATTCTGTAAGGAAAAAAATTGGAACTGACTCTCCATGACACTATAAAGCTCCTACTTGTAAAAACTAAGCTCTGTGGCAAGAGGAAAAAATAACACTGAATAAAACATTCATATTAAATATTCAATCCATTTTCAGAAGCAATGCACTATGTTTTCTAAGTAAACTGAAATGCTCCTAAAATAGGCTGCCTTTCTTATGAATGATCTTTCTTTTTTTAAATGAATATTACGTAGGGAAGAAAATCGAAAGAGGCCTAGAACAAACACTTCTGCAAGTATATCTATTCCACTGCTTTATATATGTCTACTCCTAAATTCACTGATCCATTCCACAGATATTTTTTGGGTACCTACTATGCCAAAGCATTGCGGTAGGTGCTATGTAGAAGAAGCCTATCTGGACATAAACAAATAATGCTTGCTAATATTTTCAGCAGAAGAAACCACATCTAAACAAGCAACTACTGCAGAGTGAGAGATTTCCAGTCTGTGTTTTGGTAGGCTATTAAGATTGCAGCCTGAAGTTCTCTTTTTCCCTAAAAACTTCCATATTTAAAATAAATAGCAACTTGTTTTTCTGCGTAATGATGCTGCCCTTATGACAGCAGTGATATTATCGAAACTAAGGGGTTAAACACTCCTCTGGAACCCCTGTTATGGAACTTTCTCAGTAGCCTAAAAGCAATATTTTTAAAAGAAAGTAGACTTTCCACTCATCATTCTTCTTTCTAATCTTTTCCTCTATACCAAGAATAAATATGTTTTAAACAAACCAAAAAGAAACAAGGGCTTATTTTCTCCCAAGTACTCAGCAGCTTTCTCTCCTCAACATGAACTAATAAAACCTTTAAGCGTATTACCATCACCAAGACATCATTTATCCTGTCCGTGTTTAAATGCCATCTGAATGCTTTTGGTAATATTAGCACTAATAACTAGTTAATACTAATTAGTACTAACTAGTATTAATCACTAATACTACTATTACTAAAAGCAAAAATAAAAAAAACTGTTCACCACATGCTGGGTTCTATTCTAAATGCTTTACATGTGCTTATTCATTTAATCTTGACGACGACACTGTGGATCACATTACTATTATTCTCCCAGCTTTACAGAAGAGAAAATTGAAGTAGAGTTCCTGAGAAGACAGGCACAGTTATTCATGCAACACATTCATTCAACAAAGCATTAGCGGGAAACCTCCACTCCCCTGGCCTCCTGCTTTCGTTTAGAGGACTTTCCATTGGCCTAACAGTCCAGTGTTCTCCCTGGTTAAGGAGGAGTGAGTTTCATAATGGTGGGTTTGGGAGAAGGACCTGGACAACATGGCCTAGGCTCTCCTGATTTCCTCCCTTCTCAGAGCCAGTCTGCCTACAGACGGAGGGCAACCCAGGCTGCTCCCTTCCACACTGAGGTGGAAACTGGTCTTACTCAAGCATGAAATACCAGAAAATCGGTCTGGCCACAGTCCTGTAATCAGCTTTATTTCTAACAAACCTCTGTTTGTCTAACTCCCATTGGTCTATCCATTGGTCCCAAAATTGGGCGTGAAAGAAAGGTGTTAGCCAACTGTCCATCCTCCCAAACCCTGCTACAAATAGGTTTTAAAACCCAAATGGATGGCAAGACCTTTGTGAAAAAAAGGTAATTTTTCTTTTACAAAATATTTACAAAATATTTCTTTTACAGAAAAAGAAACCAAAACTCAAAAAGATGTGAGAACATAACAAAAGGTGTCTGCAGAGTGCATCATTAATGAACCTGATCCTCTAATTCACTGTCAAGTAGTGTCCAAAAGACAAAGTTATTCCTGTACTTTTTTCTTTGTGTTGGACCTAAAAACACCATCTCCTTTCCAAATAAATAAAATCTACATAGGTAACTTTTTCTACTGTACTACCCTAATTTAGAGTAGTGGGAAATTCCTTAGCATCAGAAACTATATTCTTTTCACAAAACAGGCAAGGTATTTCAATAGTTCAATAGTGTATGTTATCTTTTCCCTGGCAAAGTCTGTATTTTATCAATTGCATGATGCTGCTACCAGAGAAAGTACAGGGACAAAAATACTACAAACAACTCTGTCATCCAGGAATAAAAATGTCTCTGCTTTCTAGACTTATCATTTGATCTTTCCTTCACTCTTAAAATGTAGTGCCTCTGGTTTTAAAAATAGATTTAAAAGTGCTTTCATCTAGTAACATTGATTTTTTTGCTATAGAGAAATTTTAATACAGATAATTTAAGCTTTATGCTTTCTAATTCAAACTGTATTTAATAAGAGTGGTTTCTTTAGTGTTACCTGAGCAAATATTTCAAACTAAAAAGCAAAACACATTTATTGCACAATAAATTTAAAAGCAAAATTAACTTTTTCACAAATGCATGTAAGTGAAGGAAGTCAGTCACCTAGCACCATTAGATTTATAGAAAAAAACAAATGCCAGATACACTTGCATGTACATACCTTGATCCTTAACAACAATCCTATGTGGAGAAGGCAGCTATAACATTATCCTCAACTTAAGAAAAAAACCTAAGGTTCAGAGAAAAACAGTGACATGCCCAAATTAACCTATGTTCTAAGTGGAAGGGCTTGACTTGAAATATAGTTCTTCTACTAGACCCAAAGTTTGTGCTTTTTCTCCTTTAGGCCACTGTAAAGTGAGAAGTAATGGGAAAAGCCTCTAAGAATGAACAGCGATAAAAATTTAAGTGAGGAAGAGCAAAAAACAAAGACTGACGGTGATGCAGTGTGATGTGATGTAATATGATGTGTCAGCTCCACTTAGTTACTAGTGCAGCCTAGGATAACTGGTAGGAAAGGAGAGAGGCAAGAAAAAAAATCAGACAACAGAGATGACAAACAGCAGACTGGCTGTGGAAAATCTCAGAAGAAACACCAACTAAAACAGAGAAATTATCTGGGGCACTTAGTGATGAATTATGCCTAAACCAGTGGTTAACAAGTGCTTTCTGCAAAGGACCAGAGAGTCAGTATTTTAGGTTTTGCAGAGCATATGGTATCTTTTGCAATTACTCAACTCTGCCATTATAGTGCAAAAACAGCCACACATAATATGCAAATAAGTGGACGTGACTGTGTGCCAATAACAGGCCTCAGGCCAGATGTGGCCTTTCAGCTATAGTTTGTTAACTCCTGGCCTACATAGTCACCTGACCTATGGAAACCTATGACATACTAAAGAAGCAAAGAGAAAGAGTATATAGATACCATAAAAAATCTAGAGACAGCATAACCACTCAGCTGGCAGCAAATAACACAAGGGGTGCCATTGCCACAAGCACCTAATTTGTGGGGGGCTTAGCCCAGCCTTTCATTTATTTTATTATTTTTTATTTTATTAGTTTCAAGTATACAATACATTGATTAGACATTTATATAGTTTTTTAAATGATCTCCCTAATTGTTCTTTCTCTCCTCTGGCTCAACATCTAGCCATTACATTACTTCTGACTGCATTCCCTATGTCGTGCTCCCCATCCCTGTGACCATCTATCAACTAATAATTTGTTCTTCTCTAACCCTTCATCCCTTTCTCCCAGCCCCTCAACCCTCCTCCCTTCTGGCAGTCACCAGATTTTCCTCTATATTTGTGAGTCTGTTTTTGATTAGTTTGTTCTTTCTGTTCCTTAGATTCCGTGTATAAGTGAAATCATATGATATTTATCTTTCTCTGTCTGACTTATTTCACTCAGCATAATAACCTCTAGGTCCAACCATGTCATTGCAAATGGTAAGATTTAATTTTTTTAATGGTTGAGTAATGCACGGCCTTTTGATTAAGAGACTGAAGTGATACATTCGTTCAGTCTTGGTTTATTCAAAGTTATTAACATTCAAAGAACCAACCTGCGAAATATTGTGTTGATTATGACTCTCAGAACTGTTATGCCCAATCTTATCACATATTTTACATGGATGATTATGGGGGGAAAATCACTCGATGTTCCAAAAGTAAATTGTCACACAGGCAACCGAACGAACCCTGCCACCCGTTCCTGACTTCCTCCTTCTGGAAAACACCCCCTGACTTTTCCTGCCCTATTTTCCTATCCAATTCTTACTCCTCACTTAGGTGTCAATTTATACATCTTTTCCTCCAAGAACCTTTTCTCAAACATCCCAGATAAGGTCAAGACACCCAACATACACTCGTATGCCAATGAACTTCTTCATTACTCTGTTTCCCTGTAACTCCTTCTTCTCTCAACATCTGCTTCCCGGCTGGACTATAAACTTTAGAAACCTGCCTTGCTCAGGCCTGGCTACAAGTTTGTCGATGAGAGTTTGATTAAATAGAAGGCTTTAGCATTTCAAAATGACACTCCATACTGAGTGACTAAATATATATCTGATGATAGTTAGCAAAGCATGATTTTGCAGAGCGACTTTGGGGCTTTTCCAGCCTATAGCATGTACAATGTGATAAAGCCAAGAGAGAAGACTCTGTCCAGGTGCCAGAAAGCAAACTGCCCCTACGTTTAAACAAAACAAGAGCAGGCCACCCATGCCTAAGTTTGTTAAAGTAGAAGCTACAAAAAAGTTTCCCAAATCATGCTTATCAGTTAAAAAAAAGCAAATGTGGTTTCAGTTAATGATAAAACTTTCACTACCTTAGGCCCTAGCATATTCAAAGATACTTAGCTAGATTTAAAACATGTATCTGCACAATTTCCTTTTGTTTAAATAAGTATGCACAGTATATTTAAAAGCAAAAACATGCATACAGATAGAACTGCTTGAGCTAAGTGAGAAAAATAGCATATTATAAAATATATATAGTATGATCCATTTAGATAAATTAAAAACAAAACAAAACAAAATACCTGAAAGACTGCATGCCCCTAAGGTGATTGTACCTGGTAGAGGTATAGAAGTATTTGGGTAAATTTAATTTTCTTCCTATTTTTGTCAGTATTTTCTTCTTTTTATAAAATGACCACATATTTTTGTAAAGTTTTTTTTTAATTATTTCAAAAAAAATCTCTGCTGATTAGGCAAAACTTTAGACCTGTTTAAAAGAAACATATATAAGGAAAATGTAAAATAGGGCAATGCTGTTACTATTTAACATAGCTTTGCTGACAGAGTAAAAAGAAAATATTTCTGACCCCCTTACATGTTCACCCATTCCTACCAATATCATAACGACTATACATTTTACCATGGTGAGCATCAGCAGACAAAAGCAAAATAGTATCAATGCTGAGGGTGTTAATTTCAGTTTCTAACTATATTTTTACTTTTCCTGGACCATGATATATTTTAAGTTGGCCTAATTTCTCTCAGGTCTTGGACTCTGAGAACTGCGCTAACTTTTCTAGCCGACATTCATGACCAAAATGTATTAGGGGCAGATAAGAAACTTCAAAAGTGAGATTTCCTCCTAGAAAGGTTATTTCTGTGTCAAAACTTAGCAGCCAGACTTTAGGAATGATGAAGTAGTTACCTGAAATTTATTTCCAGTGCTTACACTGGAGTCTTTAAATACATATACTAAGTACGTTCAATTTCAATTCATGGGGTTATCTAACAGCAGCCTGTGCCTGAACCAAAGCGATTACCATCAAATTCCCATCTTAGTATGTGCTTTAATATCTTAAATGTCTCTTCATAAATACTAAGTATTTCACAAATACTCATATTTAAATAATGTTCTATTGGCCTATAGCAACAGTTTCATTTATACACGACTTGAAGGTACTTTTGAACTCTTTGACACCTCTTTACGAATAAAATAAACCACAAAACCAACCACAAAAAACAAATTCTTTAAGAGATTCTTTAAAAAACAAATTCTGTCATCATGGCTTTATGATGACAGAGTTGTCCTCCATGCAATAACAATTATAAACTGAACAAATATAAAAATCAACTTTGAAGGCACTAGAAAACAATGAAAGAAGGCAGAAAGTGGACAATCTACAGCCCTTAAAAGAAGAAAACCACACTGGATGATAATTTATACTTATGCAGCTTATCCCATAAGAGCACAACCAAGTCTGTGCCACAAATATGGAACTCAAGCAGCAAACTACAGTTTAGATTAATAGTTTGGACACAGTAGTGAAAAAGGACTTGTGAACTTGAAAATATGTCAATAAAAAGAATCTAGGCTGAAGCACAGAGAGAAAACCAATGTTTTAAAAAGAGCCTCAGTGACCTCTCAGTCAGTATCAAGTGATCTAATTTACATGTTAAAAGAGAGTAGAGAGAACGCAGCAGAAAAATATATGTAAAGACAGACCAGAAATTTTCAAAACAGCAAAAACAGCCATCCTCCAAAGCAGGAAACTCAGGTAACCACAAGGAAACTTTGCTTAGCCATGACAACCAAAGATAACAACAAAAATAACTTTAGAAATAGCGAGAGAAGAAAGAGACATATTATGCATGTGAAGACAATAATAAAAATGATGGCAGATATCTCATCAAAAACAAAAGTCCATGAGACAATAACATCTTTAAAAAGCTGAAAGGGGAAAAAAAAAGTGTTAACCTAGAATTCTATATATGAAAATCTTTCAAAAATAAAGAAAAAATAAAGAACCTTCATATAAATGAAAACTGAATCTGTTGCCAATAAACCTATACTGCAAGAACTTCTAAAGAAAGTTTCCTCAAGTTGAAGTGTTGCCAGATGTAAATTTTAATCTACAGAAAGGAATGAAGAATGTCAGAAATAGTAAATATGTAGGTAAACAGGAAAGATTATTTCTCCTAATTTCTTTAAGATATTGTTATTAGATACACCATATTAAGTGTTTGTGTATATACATACTTTATATATACTTGATATTAAAAGTATAATGCTGCATTGTATAGTTTGTAACATATACGGAAATAAAACACATGAAGACAGCAGTGCAATGGATAGGGTGTGGCAAATGAAACCATATTGTAGGTTTCTTACATTTTTACCCAAAGTAGTAAAATATTAATTCAAAAAGGCTTATCATTAAGGATAAATATTGAATTCTGCAGAGAAACTACAAAAACAATAAGGCAAAGAGGTATAGCTGAAAACTGAAAAGAGAAATTAAAATGTAACACTAAAATATATTCAACTAAACAAGGAAAAGAGAGAAAAGGAGATATACGATTTGAAAAAAAAGTCTAAATGATAGGACAAATAGGAAACAAAAAAGTGGTAGATCTAAAACTAACAATATAAATAATTATAGTAAAAAGACTAAACACTGTAATTAAAAGCCAGAGACTGTTAGAATACATAAAAAAGCAATACTCGACAGATGCATTTTAAATGCAAAGACACAGAAAAACAGGTAGAAAAGGATATAGCAACATGACCTCAATACAAAATCCAGACAAAGACAATAAAAGAAAACTACAGATCTATATTACTTAGACCACATATATGCAAAATGGTCAACAAAATACAGTATTGGCATAAAGACAGATGAATAGAACAATGAAGCAGAACAAAGGCTAGAAAGAAACAGACATACACATATGTGATCAACTGACTTTTTTGAACAAGTTACCAAAATAATGCAATGGGTATAAAGATAGTCTTTTCAACAAATTGGGCAGAAACAAATATATATCCATATCGAAAGAAGAACAAATCCTGGCCTGACATAGAACTAACCATAAAAGCTAAAACTATAAAGCAGGAAAACAGAAGAATACCTTTGTGACTATAAAGTAGGCAAAGCACTATGAATAAGAAAAAAAACTCCAATAAACTGGACTTCATCAAAATTAAAACTTCTATCTTTTGAAAGACACAGTTAAGAGAATGAAAAGACAACCACCAAGTGGATGGCAAGTAAGTATGTACACAAAAAAATTTTCATAATCAAATTATCAAGGAGATCACAGGAAACCATAAGTATCACATTACACTTAGAATGTTGATATTGAAAAGACTGACAGTAGCAAGTGTTGGCTAAGGCTTAGAGCATATTGGAGCATTTCATGCATTGCTGATGGGCATGTTTAATTATATAACTCCTTTAGGAATATCTTTGACAATTTTTTATAAAATTAAACCTACACTCATCCAGTGATACACTTCTAAGTGTATATCCAAAAGAAATGAAAACGTATTCCAGAGAGACATGTACAATAATGTTCACAGTACTTATATTCGTAATAGCCAAAAATTGTAACCCACCCAAATGTCCATCAATAGGTAAAGAAATAAATTCAAACAATGAAATATTACTCAGCAACATAAAGAAACAACCTATAGATACATGTAGCAAGTATGAATCTCAAAAACACCATTAAGAGGCAAAACTAAGCTCTTTCAATAGAAATCACATTACTGTTTAACTCTGGGGTAGAACAACTGACTAGAAATGATGCACGAAAATTTTCTGGGTGATGGAAATGTTCTATAACTTGAGAAAGATGCTGGTTCACTAAACTGTCCAATTAAAATTTGTACATTGTATAGTACATAAGGTATACCCAAATTAAAAGACAGCACACTAAAAAAATGTCTTTGAATTAGTTCTGAAGGAGATATGGTCTCCCACAGGTCAAAGCTATTTCCCTTCTTATTACTTTGAGAGACAAGCTCTAAAGTCTCAAAACCAGGTGTGTGTATGTACTTCATGCCATTTTTTTTTTGAAATATATAACCAATCAAAGCAAAAGAAAAAGAACTATTATCTTCTTCCTATGAAAATACTCTTTGAATATTTGCTCTAATCTAGAGGAATTAAAAGAAATCTGTTCTTTAAGTTTTATTTAATTGTATTTATCCCATTAACAATTTAAAAGTTACTTTTAACCACACAATGAAAAAAAGACACAACAAATAAACTATAAAACATAAATCAAAATGTTCTATCTTACTCATTCTAAAATATTTACTAAATTCCTACTGTATTCCAGGTAAAACAACAGTCACTAGGAAAATAAAAATGAAAAACTTACACCCTGCTGTTAAGGAGTTCTAGTTTGGTGGGAAATATATCCATAAACTATTATCTTAATGTTAAATAAATGTTCTTGAATATAGATCGGAAAAGACCTCACTTGGGGAAAATATATCACTTCTTAACCCTCTATAACCATACATTTAATATTGATGAATAACATGTAAAAAAGTAAATATTATAAATTCAGTTATTCCTTTTGAACAACAGAATAATTTTAAGAAAGAAAAACTTAATAACTGACTCCATATAACCATGTTTCTTAGCTCAAGAAAAAATAACACATACACCTTTTTAAATTATCCCACCCACAGCAAAGGGGATTAGGCAACTGTGTCTTATACTACTTGCCCACATCCTCCTCTGCAACCTCCTAGCTGAAGGCAAGTCAAGCTGTGCCTCAAAATATAGAGAATGGTTGGTCAATTGTCACTCTCAGGAATCTAATTTTAATACAAATCCCTTCCCATCTAGCCTCTCCTCTGGAAACACTAATGTATTATAAGTTTTGGTATTAGTATGCAAAGATTAGTTAAGTAGACCCCCTATGAAGTCCAAATGACGCCCCACGGGTTCCTACTACACTTTGAGAATGACTTTAGGTAATCTCATCCAATCCCACGGTTTTAAATACCACGTCTTCTAGGACAACTCTCAATTAAAAAGGTACCTCTGGGTTGAACTCTCTTGAACTCTGGGTTCAGACAGCCAACTGCTTACTCACTATTCCCACGTGGGTATCTACAGATCTCTATTTTAACTAATAAAGACTTGACACCCCATCTCCCCCACATCATTTCCTTCCTGCACTTTTCACCCATCTCGGTAAATGGTAACTCTAATTTACCAACTCAGGTCAGAATCTTTGAAGAAATCTTGAATGCCTCTGTTTCTCTAAAATCCATACCATATTCTATTAGCTTTTCTTTAGGAATATATCACTTTTTATCCCTCCACTACTCCTTTTTATTCCTTTTTATCCCTCTACTACTCCTTCCACCTTGGTCCAAGCTTACATATCTTGGCCTATACTCTGGCAATAGCCTCCTAACTGGTCTCCATGCACCTTCCTGTGTTCCGCTATAGTATATTCTTCACGTAGCAACCAGAGGGATTTAAAGCTAAGTCAGATCACGTCACTTCTCTGCTTAAGACCTCATGTACCTTCACACCTTACTCAGAGCAAAATCTGGAATCTTCATCACGTCCTACAGAAACGCCATGTGATCTGGCCCTCAGCTACTTCTCTAAACGTATCTTTTGGCTCTCCCCTTGCTCACTCCACTCTAGCCACACTGGCTCCTTCGCTGTTGCTCATAAAATCTCACTTCAGGGTCTTTGCAATTGCAGTTTCTTCTGACTGAAACACACTTCCCTCAAATGTCCTCCAACTGAGGCTTGCTCCCTCAGTCAACACTCAAACACCATCACACATCAAAGGTGCCCTTCTCACCATCAGTCCATACCCTGTCCCTGCTTTATTTTTTTTCCTCCAAACTCATAAATTTCCTAATATATTTGTCTGTTCTCCCCTAGCCAATAATTGAGAATTGTCTGGTTCAGCACTACATTCCAGTACCTAGAACAGTGTCTACTATATAGTAAGTGCTCAATGCATCTTGTTTGAGCAGATGAATAGAGATGCCAGTATAGGTAGCATAGGGAGTTGAAGGTGAAAGTGATGAGGTATGAGGCCAGGATAGCCACATGCCCACCAGCATTTTGAAGGAGCAGAAACTATAAATATGAAAAAAGTAGCACCACCCAAATAAAGGCTATGAATAAAAGGAGACAAGAAATGCTACTAGACAGCACTACCACAAAAGCTAGAGAACTAAATGATTATCAAATGTTTATGCAAATGATAGCACTTAAAATTCACTCAAAATATGCAAACATCTTTGGGCAAGAGTCCTGTGGCTGTCACATGAATCAATTCAGTACAATCTTATACTTTTGATAAATATATTTAAATCTTTTCTTATACCAAAAAAAAAAAAAATGAATGAATAAAGAAGAATTATTAGTCCACTTAGACTACTTTCGAAACTTTCAGGCTTCATACTAACTTTTCAGTTATTCTCACAAACTGGTTCCAAGTGGGAGAAAACACTATAATAGTTATATTAAACTAGGTTCCTATTGCCACTGAAATTCAGCGAGTCTGACTAGAAAAACGAACAGCAACAAATCACTTTGGTCAGGTGTCCAAGAATGAGCGTCAGAGTTACTTAGTTAATATCAAAGTCACAGAACCATAAACAGTACATTGGTTGACAAATATTTTATACAAAAAGAATTTAAAATTTTTTAATTACAATGTATAATTTATGAAGTTATAATTTCTTCATTCTGACCAAGCTAGAAGGAGCAGCACCTATGGACTCAAATCACAGCAGGTATCCCAACATTCAGCGGGCCAGTGCAGAAGGATGGTAGTAACTAGTCATTTGCTAGCTCTCCTGCAGGGAACATGGGAGGAAATGAGAAGAGGTGCTCAGCACAAGGTAATTCCCCAACAAGCAAGTCTTTGGGTTCACAGCCCATGTACACTTAATAATCTGCTGCCAATTTAATGCTTCATTATTCAGACTTAAAAACAACACTATGCACCATGATCCTAGTGAACTACCTTTTCACAGGTTCCATATACACAACAAAAGAGTCAATGTCTCTTAATAGAATGGAGAAAAAACTGTCCCACATCTGTTATTGTCATATGCTCTTTCTTCTAAATTGCTGCTTGTGTCGATTTTTATGCAATTAGGAGTATACTCTTGAAATCTCACAAATAAAACAAGAACAGAGGGATTTTTAAAGCAAAATAATGCAAATTTAAGATTTTAAAGAAAGAAAAGAAAAAGCAGAAAGGGTAGTTACTTCTTAACCTTCTTAAGAGACTTGAGGAAGGAGGTTATAATTTTGAGGTTCCACCAGCAGAGCAGAGAAAACTAATCTATCTGTCTACCTATCTATGTATCTATCATTTTTGCTTGAAAGCAGACATGGTTAGATCATCAGTGTCACGATGTATAAAATATCTTGCTAGGAGCTGGAAAGCATCCTAAGATGAACAAAAATATAATTTTTAGAGTTACCGAGAGTCATAGAGAGAATACAGGTTTTAACAATGGCAGATCTGGGTTTGAACCAGCGATCCTGCACTTATAAACTGTGTCACTTTGGGCAAGGCTGACTGATTTGCACCTGGGCCTCGGTACTTACTGTCTTCTTGCCTGGAATGTTCTTCCCAGATACAGCAGGCTTATTTCATTCCCTCCCTTCCTCCATATCCTTACTTAAATGTTACCTTCCTACTGAGGTCTTCCCTGACCTACCTTGTATAACAGTGAATATATCACTTACACTTACACACCACCACCACACACACTCACACACACACACACACACACTCCCACAAACTCAAACTCCCAATCTACTTCTATGCTTTATTTTTTGCCAGAACCCTGATCATCATCTAGCATACGTGCATTTTACTTATTCATGTTGTGTTCTTCACATCCTGGCTACTAACCGCAAACGGGACCTAATCAGTGAAAAAGATAACTAAGTCAGTTTCCTTTTACTTTATTCATTTCGACAGAAAAGAAAAGCAACAGAACGGGAGACTGTCAGGACAATAATCATGCCTTCAAATATTTTTCTTGACAATTGATTTTCTGACTGTGTGGGAGTTTGTAAGTTTTGGAAGAAAAAGATTCTATAAATGAGCTATTATTTATATAATCTTTGTTTTCCATTATAGTTTTATTTCTCAAATTAATACAGGTCGAAATAAATATATACATTCAAAACAAAAATATTCAACACATCTTTGAATGTGATATTAAAAAATTATCAAGGGTGGCCAAGATTGAAAACCCCTGTATAAAAAAAAAAGAGAAAAAGAGGTATCGACATCAAGGAAGTTTTCTACGTTTTACTAAAGGATTTCTTAAGAACGCCTTTAAAATTAGTGACCTTTCCTTGTCAATCTAAATTTACTAAATTTTTTAAAAATATCATTGATATAATCTTCAGAAATGCATTGCATAAAAAAAATACAACTGTGATAAAAAGAGAACACTAAGAAAAGTCTCTGTTCTCAAATTTTGAGCAAAATATAATAAACAGTGAATGCCCTGAATAAATAATTTAAAAGCCTGAAAATATTTATAATGTGGGATGCAAATCATTTTCCTCCTTAGCAACTATTTCCACTAATGCCAATTCAAAGTAAACATTACAATATTTGAAAAACAAAGTTATTTTTTCATAACTAAATGTGAAGACATTATGCTAACACATTTTACAAAATTAAAACTTCCAAACGCAGCTACTCAAAAAAATAATAAACTTCTCCAAGCCCTTCAAATACTAATTTTAAAATTTCTGATCATAATATGGTCTTATGGAAGTGTGTAGCTGACAAATTATGCTATTAATCCAGCTGGTATGCTCACCATGTTATGTTTCTGGTTCCTTTCATGGCAAATATGTAAAACATATTACTAATTTTCAAAATCTCAAAATACATAACTGTACCAGCAATCGTTATCCTTATTCCGATCATCATAACTTGAGCTTTCTACCAATTTAAATCAACATTTATTCCATTTAACATTTGCTTAGCACCATAATACATGTTTTAAAAAATTACTCATTAGTTTAAGTCATGCCAAATATATTGCTGGTTCCAGGAAACTGTTCTAACGTGGCAATGCAGACTGAAGGACGGGCCAAGTGCATTAGTAACCTGGACAGCAGGTACTCCTCTGCAAAATTAATCTAACACGAGATTCTCAAAAAAAAAAAAAAAAAAAAGAAAAGAAAAAGTTTACAATAGTCTGTGATTCACTGAAGTTAATGAGTAGCACATGTACTTTTTACATATTTCTATCGGACAGTAATGCTTCTTGCTATATATACCCCTATTTAGTGTTCAAAGAGTAGTCAGCTGAATTTTCAAATCATAAAATTGATTCTGCAGATCTGCACATTGTACATTTAAACCATAACATTAAAATTCTCATCTTGAACTTGAAAACCCAGATCCTGAAAGATATTTGCACATTGATGTTCATAGCAGCATTATTCACGGTGGCCAGGACATGGAAGCAGTTCAAGTGTCCTATGATAAATGACTGGCTAAAGAAGCTGTGGTTCTTCATATATACAATAGAATATTACTCAGCCACAAGAAGAGATGAAATACTGTCATTTGCGACAACATGGATGGACCTCAAGATAATCGTGCTAAGCAAAATAAGCCAGACAGAAAAAGTCAAAAACCACAGGATATCACTTATATGCGGGATATAAACCTAAAAGCAACAAATGAACAGGACAAACAAATAGAGACTCATGGGCATGATCAACAGACTAGTGGTTACAGAGGATGAGGGGGAAAGAGGGAAGTAGATGGGGTAAAAGGGGTCAAATGTGTGGTGACAGAAAGAAATCTAACTATGGGTGGTGAACACACAATGCAATATGTATACATGCCTAACTGTTAAATTGTACACCTGAAACTTACTCGATTTCATTAACCAATGTCACCATAATAAAAAATAACAATAATAAAGTCACATGCCCAAGAAAAATAAAATAAAATTTTCTTCTTGAAACTGATTTCTTTTTTGTATCATTGGAGTATTCTACTCGGTGCAACGATTTTCACTTACCAATAATATTCCACTAATTCAAATTATAAAGGGAGGCTGAGCTTCTACCTGTTTTTAATAATTTTTTGAGCTCTGCCCTAAATGTCTTCCCACCTCATCTATTAGAAGAACCTACTAAAACCAAAGCAACCAAAATAGGTCTTCCATTTTTGTGGAATGACAGGATAGATACCTTAAACTATCTTTCCAATTAAAATAACTAAAGTAGAAGATGTAATACTTTTTCAAATGCACCTGTGAGTTAAGAGTAAAAGCGGAAAAGCTAGGAAGTAGGAAAGCACCAAAACCAGAACCCTGGACACCTTGAACTTCCAATTTCTCTACTTCGATCCTTATTAGCAATATACATTATTTTTCCCTGGAATAGATTTGAAATTTATTTTGATGTGCTATGGGCTAGCAATTAATTATTATTTTTAATTCAATTTTCAGAAACTATTTAACAAACTAAGTTATCACAGTCTCCACTACTGAATGCTGGCACCTTGAGAAACATCTTAATTCCTTAGAATATATAATTTTGACAAAAGAATCTTGCCTTTTCTCAGAATAATTTAAGAAAATTGGTGAATATAAAAATATAGGTAGTACAAGAATAGCCCAAAATACACAGGTTGTATATATAATTTTGACAAAAGAATCTTGCCTTTTCTCAGAAAAATTTAAGAAAATTGGTGAATATAAAAATATAGGTCGTACAAGAATAGCCAAAAATACACAGGTGGTACATTTTAGAGCCAATTTAAAACGTAAAATAGTCTTTCCTACTCCAAGACACTGTCATCTTATTTTATTGTCTTCATTTCACTTATCCATGTCTGAAATGTTCCTGTTTATCTACTTCTTTGTCACTTGGGTCCTTGAATCACCCTACCTGACTCCCATTGACCTCTAAGTTCCATAAGAGAAGGAATCTTTTTTGAGTTGCTCACTGTCATAGCCTAGTATCTATAGAATAGTGTGTGGCACGAAGTACAAATGCTCAGTAGCCATCGGATGGATAGATGGATGGATGGACAGGTGGATGGATGGATATACCTAGAGCTTCAGGACTGCACAATTCCAGGGGTACCATTCACTCACATCTTCTGGGTTGTACAGTGCATACATTATACTGTGGCAGGAAGCAGGTCAATGCTGCGGCAGTCAGAATGCAAACAGCTCAGACCCTATTTGACTCCAATGTGTCCTGTTACTTTTGCTAAGTGGGCACAATTACCCCTCTCCTTATAGAGATAGCAAGAATTTTCTCTCCAGTTTTCACCTCAAGACTAATCTCATTCCTTGAATAACTAAATATGTATTCATGTTAAGGTCTTCATGTATACATACTCCTGTATCAACCTTCCTGTAAATAAAAAGTTATTATTTTAAACTATTGACTAAGGGGTCTGAGCGCCAACTATAAATTAGTATACCTGAAATTTTGAAGTTTGTGTATTTTGTAAATTTAGAGATTCATATACAAATGCCAAAGCTGTCCTTAACTGTGTGACTGTCTGGCCAAACTCCAGTCCCAATTGCTTTGGAAGGAATAGCTGTTCATGCAACTGTTAAGGTGAGTCTAGCCTAATTGCTCCTGGCAGCTTAGCAAACGCAGTGTGAGAAATGACATGTGGCCAGAGAACCTCCCAGTTCTCAAGAATGGCTCAGCTCATCATAAACCAGATTTGTTATTATGAATTCAGCCTTCTCAGTGACTGCACCAAGCCTATCTAGAAGCCGTCACTTCTGAGAGGATATAGCTTATTTAACTGTTTAAGACTGCCTTTGTATTAATGCAAAGCACAAAAAAATTCTTGGACAAATTTGCAATCTAAATGTCACCACTGTGTGTAATCAGTGAGGCAGTGTAATTGTTAAAAGCACAGTCAAACAAATCTGGGTTCAAGTTCTGGCTCCACCATTCTCTCCAACTGCATGAGCTTGGGCAAGGTTTCATGTCACAAGCCTCAGTTTATTCCTCTTTCAAAGACGGCTGACCACACCTATCTCTCAGGATTTTAGTGCAGATTTAAAATATTTACACACTGAAAGTGATCCCTGAGCCAAACTAAGCACTTAAACAGATGTTCTACATTTTAAAGGATTCAGGCTCTGAAACAGCATTGTGAACTCTATAAGATTTCTGGAAAAATCTCGTCATTCCTCTCCTATTTAATCTTCACTAACTCTATATGAAAATGGATCTGAGTAATGATGCAAATGATATCACAGATACAATCAGATTGTATTAGGATTATAAAAGTCCACTCCTCCTACCTCCTATACTGGCCCTATAATTGACTCAGAATGTATCGATAAAGGCATAAGAGCCTATACTAGAATGAGGGCATATTTTAATAACATCACATACCAATAATATACGATCAGTAAAATTATAAAACAGTAACTTTTGAACGTATTTAATTTTAATATGCTAAATAAATGTAAGTATAATTACAAACCCAATAAGATGCTATAAAACAGGAAACAGTAGAAAATAATAGTAAAAAAAAAATAGAGCAGAAGATTAAAATTCCACAAGCATTAGGATATTTTTCATGCTGGGGAGACAGCATGGTATACTTTCTCCACAGCACAGAGTATGAGACAAAGAGACCTAGTGCTGAATTTTAATTCTGATGCTTACTCTCTGGGAAATAGTAGGCCAGTCATTTAACCACTTGGAACCTCAGTCTCCTTATCAAGAATATGAGACTAAGAACGGCCTCCGTTCCCACAGAATGGCTCAACTTGACTAAGTACAGCAGAGTCAGCACACTACATTCAACCCAATCGCTAAGTTATTACATACCTCCAACAGCTACTGTTTTGCATTTATCGATAGGTTCCTTTAAAGTTATTCTCATGTACGCTTCCTGAAGCAGGGTCTTGTCTTCTATTTCATAAGTTTCCCAACCAGACACTTTTGTGCATTCAAAGAACTCAATGGTGTACCTAGAAGACAGGAGCAATTTAAACTTAATCACTTCGAAAATGGAATCATAAAATTCTAAAGCTGAAAGAGACCTTGGAAATCAGCAGACCTCACTATTAAAAAGCATTAAAGTATGAGGTTGAAACCAATAATTCACAATTGGCCTTTCCTAACTCCTACCCCTATCTTTTTTCTTTTCTCCTCTTTCCTTCCTTTCTCCTCCTCCTCCTCCCTCCCTCCTCTCCTCCTCCTTCCTTTTCCTTCCTTCCTTCCTTCCTTCCTTCCTTCCTTCCTTCTTCCTTCCTTCCTTCTTCCTTCCTTCTTTCCTTCCTTTTTTTCCTTTCTTTTTAAGTTTCTTGTTCTAAAATATGCATAACATAAAACTAACCCCATCTTTTCTTAATCGAAAACTCAAGTCTATAACCCTTTAACTCACAGAGGTAGTTCTCCTTTTATATATTCACCTACTATTTTTAACTGTCGATAAATAACTGATTTTCAGGAATTAAGTATAGCAGCTTCAATATGAAAATGAGGGTAACTACTGATATATCCCCTTTACGAGCTGACTGATAAAAAGATGGCCATTTCTTTAAGACCAAAATATTACCCTCATAAATGATACCTTGTACAGTAACATATATATAAATGGGTGTTGCACAACCAGGAAGCTAGAGATAATGTTTTACATCTGACAAAGAATAAAGAGAATTAATGGTTCATTTAGCTTCTAGTTTATAGTCATTTGTACTTACGTATGAAAGAATGTGGAATCTAATGGTAGCTACAAAGGCGGCATTTTATTTTTATCATGTTTAATTTAATCGGTATCATTCTATTTTTTTCTCTATAATGATCTATATTAGAAGTGGGTTCTCAACTCTTTTCGGGGTCATATAATACTTGCACTACTGAGTACCTGATGAAAGATAAGCCTATTCTACCATCACTCAAATTCAGGAAGATCTTGAATTCTTTGAGGAATCCCTGGACCCCAGGATAAAAATCCTAGGGACTTCCATGTACCAAACTGAGTAGTTGATATCGTGAGCCAACCAATGGGCTTAACTCTGAGAAAACAGTTCTAGGAACAACAACAGAAAAAAACCACACACATACTTAATAGTCCGTAAGGACCTAGTCATATCAGACAATTCTTCATTTAATCAGTCTTTATCTTATCTGTAAGAAACAGTGCTACACCTGTAAATAATCAAATACAGTAACAAAGAAAGCCACTAACACAACTAACTAAAAATAACATAAGACTCTCTTGCCATTACATTAGCTTACAAGTATTTGATTTTAAAGCTTCAGAATAAAATATATTTACATAAAGGAACATCGTTTCTTGATGATACCAACATACAGTGTATACACCTAAAGATAAATCGAGGGATTCCCCCCGCCCCGCAAATAAAGTATATCTCAGGAAATAGGATGTCACCTTATATTCAAGATCTCATGAGCCTTACAAACTAAGGCTCATATTACAAACATAAATCTCAGTTCATTTTGAATAATGAAATAATGTTTGGAAAGTAACTTCAATTAATGCTAGCACTGAATACTTGTAAGTCAGTCGACAGAAACTGGTTAACAGAAAGGAAGCAAAGAAACAGATTGAACAATCATTTTTGGAGATAGACTTAACAATAGAAAATATAAGATATAATTTTTTAAAAGTCTTTTAAATATCATGTTCAAAAGCAATGTGGATTTGGGGATTATAGATGGCCAATGGAATTGGGTTGTTTATCTCTGCTTCTTCCTAAATCCCCATTAAAATGATAGTAATGAGGGAAGAAGATATAAATCCACAGGGATGAAAAGAGTAATAAAGTATATTAGAGAAGACAACAGTCTGTAATAACATTTTGGAAGCTGAAAGCAGAGATGACTGCTGAGGTGAGCTAAGCAAAGCAGAACTCCAGCATAAAAAGAGTGACTTCTTAGGGACCTCCTCACTGAGAAGCAAACAAAAAGCCAGCAGACTGCTCCAGAAAGGTGCAGGAAGTGGAGCTTCTGGTTTCTTGGAAGAAGAGGGTAAGAAGGTGAGAAGAGGGGGACTGGTTGAAAGTCTATAATAAAAAGCAGTTAGACCCTTACCTTACACCATATACAAAAAGTAACTCAAAATGGGTTATAGACCTAAATGTAAGACCTGAAACTATAAAACTCCTAGAAAAAAACATAGGGACAAAACTCAATGACGTAGACTTGGCAATGATTTCTTGGGTATGACATCAAAGCACAGGCAACAAAAGCAAACACAGACAAATGGGACGACATCAAACTTAAAAACTTCAGTGCAGCAAAGGAAATAATCAGAGTGGAAAGGCAACCTAAAAAATGGGTTTTTTAATATTTAAATAGATATTTGCAAGGTATATATAATAAAAAGTTGATATCCAGAATATGTAAAGAATTCTACAACACCAAAAACAACCAAATTAAAAATGGGCAAAGAACTTGAATATATATTTCTCCAAAGATGATATACAGATGGTCAACAAACACATAAAAAGATGCTGAATATCATTAATCATCAGGGAAATAAAAATCAAAATCAAGTATTGGTGAGGATGTGGAGAAAGGAAATCCTTGGGCACAACTGGTGAAAATATAAAAATAGTATAGCCATTATGAAAAATGGCATAAAAAATTAAAAATTCATCTCAAAAAAATTAAAAATAAAACTACCCTATGATCTAGCAATTTCACTTCTGGATATATACCCACCAAAATTGAAAGTAGGATCGCAAAGAGGTATTTGCACACCCATGTTCAATGCAGCATTATTCACAAGAGCCAGGAGATAGAACCTAAATTTCCATTAAAAGATGAATGGATAAAGAAAATGTGGTGTATACATACAATGGAATATTACTTAGTCTTCAAAAAGAAGGAAATTCTGTCACATGCTACAGCATGGATAAAAAATGAAGACATCATACTAAATAAAATAAGCCAGTCATACTGTAAGATTCCACTTGCATGAGGTATTGGAAGTAGTCAAACTCTTAGAAAGTAGAATGGTGGTTCCCAGAGTCGGGGGCAAGGGGAGAAGAAGAGTTGCTCACTGGGTTTAGTTTCAGTTTTGTAAGATGAAGAAGTTCTAGAGGTCTGTTGCATAAAACATGAATATAATTAACACTACTGCACCATACACTCAAAAATAGTTAATATGGTAAATTTTATATTGTGTGTTTTGTACCACAATAAAAAAATAAATAAATAAAAAAAGATTATCCTGGATTATCTAGGTGGACCCAATGTTACCATAAGGGTCCTTAAAAGTGAAAAGGGGACACAGAAGACGAGGTCAAAGTAGTGCAATGTGAGATGTATTTGACCTGCTATTGTTCCTTTAAAAGGGGAGAAGTGGATCGAGAGCCAAAGAACGTAGGCAGCCTCTAGAAGCTGGGAAAAATGAGGGAAAGGTTTCTCCTCTAGAGCTTCTAGAAAGGAATGTAGCCTTGTGGACACCTTGATTTTAGCACAGTGAGACCCGTGTTAGACTTCTGCAAGCATATCTGTAATTTCAAATTTAATTTTTAAATTGGTCAGAATATTTTTTTTAAATAGGATCCCGTTCTTGTATCATGGATGTGATATTTTCTTTTTTTCCGTTGAGAATATGAATTGAATTATTTGCTGTTTTCTTGTGCTCTTTGTACTTTGTACTTTTGACCTACAGAACTGCAAGATAATAAATTTGTATTGTTTTAAGCAAAAAAAAGAGCGGGGAGCAGTTAGAACCCAAGATCTTCTTCCCACCTGGTAAAGTCGGACAAGTCATCCCTACTCCCCATAACAGGAGGCAGTTTACTCTCTGGAGAAAATGATACAGCAAGACTTCAGACTCAGAAACATCAGATTAGGCTGACAGAGAGACATTAAGATCTAAGCATTTACCGGCTTGGATGTGAGAACTCTGGCTCCTTTTCCCTACAGGCTCCCCCAAATCCTCACAGGCAGGCATCCAAGAAAAAAGATCTGCAGAGATCCAAGAAAAAAGATCCTGCAGAATTTGATGTCTAGGAGTCACCACCAACTCAAATGGCCAGGTCCCTTCACAAAGACCCTATAGTGAAGGCCCCAGGATAACAAATTTCTACTCTACTTTTTGTCTCACTCCTAAATATAAACAGAAAACTCATTTAAGAAAAGCCTCTACCACTAAAATCAGGGACCAAAAGAAGCTGATAAGAAGAGGGCACACAGAGGAAAAAGAAAAGTACAAAGAGCACAAGAAAACAGCAAATAATTCAATTCATATTCTCAACGGAAAAAAAGAAAATCTCACATCCATGATACAAGAACGGGATCCTATTTAAAAAAATATATTCTGACCAATTTAAAAATTAAATTTGAAATTACAGATATGCTTGCAGAAATTAAAAGTTCAATAAATACTAAGAAAACCTCTTGGAAAGTAGAACTAAAACACAAAGAGATGGAAAATAGCTAAGAAAAAGACAAGAAAATTAGAGAATTAAATCAGTTGGTCCAAATATCCAATTGACAGTTGCAGACTACAGAGAAAAGGATGAAAAAGAAATCATCAAAGAAATAGTACAAGAAAATTTCTCAAATTGAAGGACATGAATTTCTGAACTGAAAGGACTGTGAACATCAAAAAACCATAAGACTTATTTCCCAATACAAAATTTCAGAATACTGAAAATTGTAAAAAAAAAAAAAAAAAAAAAAGAAGCAGCAGCAAACATTTTCCAGGAAAATAATACAGCACATATGCAACCAACCAGGAAGCATAATGGCCTGAGACATCTGGCATAAGTATCACAAAGTTCAGCCATGAACAAAATATAGCCATAATAAAGTAAACACTGAATATTTATTTATTTAACCACAGCCTAAAACATGACTGCGTCCAGAGAATGGAGAGACAATAAAAGTAGGTGTACTGAGAGTAAAGGGCTACATATGAAAGGTAAATCCTCAGCAGGGTGTCAATATAGCAGTCTTAAATTTAAACAGAAATCAATAAATGGCACTTAAAGCCTATACTGTGTTGTTCAGAAATAGGTAGGTGAACATCAGAAAACATAAGAGTTGAGAAGGGCTATCTTTAGGCAAAGGAGTAATGAGAGTATAACAAACAATAATGGCTATTATAGTATTATTTGAATTTTAAACAGTCTGCATGCAATTGCCTCAAAATAAATAAAATAAATGAGTAAACAGATGGAAGGAAGAAAGGAAGGAAGGGAGAAAAGGAAGGAGGGAAAGTATATTTAACAAAGCAAATCTACAAATTGTTACACAGTGGAGATCTCCAATGTTGATCTGCACAGAAACAATGAAAATAGCAACTGTCCCAACATTATGCAAATGGTCACTTGTGACTTGGAATAAAATTTCCAATTACACCACCGTACATGTATTCCCAAAGTGCTGTATTGCAAACTAAAATGTAACATGCTGTGGAAAACGGTACTGGATACTTCAAAAGTGCGACTTGAATAATGAAGTCACTGACATCGAATGTGTAAGTAAAGAGTTGGAAGAAATTATTCTGAGATAGAAAAAAAGTTATAATGTCATTTTATATAAATACTTGATTATTAAATACACATGCATAACTAAATTAATTAAATGGTCTAAGTGTGTTTGATTATTACATCTATAGCCCCAAAACATTCTTTATATGTTCGAGTTGGCCACAAAAATTGTTTAGTTCTCAGTGGGAAAATACAGGATATATAAACCAAGCATAAAAAGGTACATAAAGAAATTAAATATTCACTTACCTGGTTCATGTTATTTTTCTTCATCAGTCTTCTTTCCAATCTAGAAGAAAATATTAAGTAAATTAGAGTGCATTCTTCAGGTAATGAGCTGCTTATAAGAAAAAAAAAACAAGACTAAAATCCAAGGTAATTGTTATCAACTTCTCATTCTCTACCTTAGTAAAAATTGTTCTTTTCCACTTCCCAGGTAATTTCTAGCTGTCATGGTATTCAGAGTAAGCTTTACCAGGCAAAGCCAAGCAGAAGCAAGCATGTGCATCTGGTGTCAATAAAAAATTGCACGCCAAGTACATCAAATGGTATAACTTAAGTTGTAAAATCATACACTTTTATAAATTATTTCTTCCTCATTCAGGTAAATAACTGCTAATTAACAATAGAGAAGGATGAAAAAGCAAGAAAGCACGTTTCAAACCAAAGGAATTACTATTATAGGGTGAAAGGGGTAGCAACATGTTTAAATTTTCATTTTCACCAGAACACAGTCGACAGCATGTGAAACAATTACAGACCATATACATCTGTATACGATCAAAGAGCTTATAAATGCTTTAACCTACATCACCTCAAAGGCTTAGAAATACTTCCTCATTTAATTTCAGGACAGACATTCTCAATTAAAAATGAAATATGACCCTTTGAAAACATACATGTGAATATACAGTGGTGCACCACTTAATGGCAGGGATATGTTCCAAGAAATGTGTCGTGCAAGGGTCAAAGAGTGCACTCGCAAACTTATAAGGTATAGTCTGCTACTGTAATTGTATGCGCTATACTTTTATAAGACTGGCAGTACAGTAGGTGTGTTTACACCAGCATCACCACAAACACGTAATTGCAGTGTAACCCTTACAGTTGACTTTTTTAGTACAAGTGTCAGACTTAAGCTCTGATTGCCGAGGCCTCCACTTCAAAGAGGTCTCCACTTCACGGAAGGCTGTTTGGAGTGAATACACTGCAGGCCACAGGACTAGATAAAGAACCAGGCCGCCCCCCTGCCTTGCAATGAGCCTCCTTTGTTTTAAAAATCTTGACTGATTTAGATAACTGGCCATTAGGGTTACTTGTTTCTTTCTCTTCTGGATCTTTAAATTCTTGCTCTTATGTTTCAAATTTTCCAATAAAGAATGAGCCTGCAAAACCATAGGCCTCCACCCTCGACCCCAATAAAAGCAGAACCCCAGGCCCAGGCACTTTCTTTCTCCCAAAACCTCGACCTCACTGCGTGTCCCCTGGCATGCTTTGTGGCTCCAGAGACTGTAAGTAATAAACATTTTTTCTTCCAAGTTTCTGAATGGTCATTGCTGAAGGGTGTCTTGCAATGGAAATAAGAACTGAAAGGGTTAGTCCAGGTGTAACACTGGTTTAGAAAAGAGAGATGCTGGTGGGAAGCTGGCTGGACCCAGGTGAGTACCCTCTGGCATTTGTAGCCGATTATTACAAACTGAGATGGCACACAACAATGATTTTCCTAAGTAATTAAGATGGCTATGAGATCACTAGGCAATAGGAATATTTCACCTCTGTTAGAATCTTATGAGACCACCGTCCTATTCTGCAAAAATGTGTTTTGCAGCCCATGAATGTACATGTAAAATATATATGTAAATTATGGTACCTGCAGAAAGAAGTACTTTCCTTAAAAATTAATAAACACTTGTATTAATGTATGTATTGCATACATACAGAAAAGCACAGAAATCTTGAGTGACTGATTTAATTTTCCTAAAGTGAACACATATGTGTGACCACCTCTCTTCCCCCAAAGGTCAACCACTGCCCTAACTTCAAAAACCACACATTAGTTGTGCCTGTTGGACAAGGTATTATTTTTCAGGGATCTGTCTTAGAGTCTAAGAATCCCTATATCTGGACCAAAATAAAATGCTTTAAGAAGAGCGAAGGAAGTAGTCACTGACTACAAGGGGATATTATTTCAAAAAGATGTTGATGTGTCTGAAGAAGGTGTTTTGGGTAGTTGGATGGTTGTTTGAGGTTGACCTGAAAGTTCTCCAGAGACTGTAGGTCAGAGAAGCTGTTTTATGATATAAATAGAAGGAAAGGGGCCTTCCTATTGTGAATGTACCGCTGAGGGTGATGTGGGGGAAGAGGAAGCAGAGGGAAAAGGGAAGGGAGGCAGAGGGAGTTTGGGCCTCCTTCCTATAGGTACAAAAACACCTATAAAATAAAAATAATAACCAAACTAGTTTGTGCTAGAAGCTAGACTAAGTTACTGATGCATCATCTCATGTGATCTTCCAACTGCTATGAAGCCTATAGACAGATAAGGATATCTAGTCTCAAAGCAGCTAAGTATGTGCCCAAAGTTAAAGTTAGCAGAGGAGGCAAAGCTGTTCCATTTTACAGCTTCTCTGCAGGGCTGGAGACACCAAAAACAAAATAAAATGTTCACAGAAAAGAGGCCGTTGTAATTAGACACAGAATACGTGGCATTGCCTCTGCTGGTGAATATTTTAAAGGAAAAGAACCGAGTAATTCAGGGCCCACAAAGTCTTCTGAATTACCAAAGAAAGGGTCCTGTCACTTGTAAAGTAGGCCCACTTATCTTTCTGTGCCGCAAAGGAGAAGTTTCAAAAGAAATCTTACTCTTGACTCTTACTCTTCTGATTTTCTGACATGTTAACTTCTTTTATTGCTCTGTGTGCTTTCCCACTGCAATGAGGGAAATTAAAAGAACACAATGTCCCTCGGAGAAAGTCACAGATGCAGAGAGGCAAATTAAGCAGAAAGTCTTTGAGAAACACATGATAATGCCACCTCAAAGGACAAGCCATACTTGCATGAATATTTAATTCTACTATAAGTACTTTTAAAAAGCAGAAGTCAAAATGGGAACACAGATCAAAAAGGGAAGCTTCTATTTTGCTGTTTGAGAGGGGGAGGAAATAAACTATCTAAACAAGCTGACATAAGGCTATATGTGATGTACCTATGAAAAGGCATGTGGCTAAAAAGGCCTTCCTACATCCTCATTGATAAATACAAAATAATAAGTCAAAGACAATAATTATGGTTGTCAGACATCATGAAATTCATCATATCTAATCCTAAAAGAATCCTGCAAGTGAGGCAGGGTTAGGATCCCCAACTTATCAGATGGAGAAGACATTAGGCCCAGAGAGGTTATATAACTTGTCCAAGGTTGCAAAACTGTCCAAGATCACAATGCAAGGAAGTAGAAAAGGTTTCCAAATCAAGTCTTTTGGATACCAAAGACACAGGACAGCTCTGGTTTAATGAAGCACTTGAAATGATGCATTTCAATTCCAAATCATTTAATGATTCTGTCACTATTTTCTGGTTTCAAATTGCTTTTGATAGGTCCTCAGTAAAGGACATTAACACTCTGTTCTCCTGTGAGATGGGGGAAGTGTCTTGTTAGCTGGTGGCTTGAGAACAGGAAACCAAAATAGGTCTGGACGGACTCTTTTTATAGATTAGATAACTGCTAAAGTAGCTGAGAGCTCTCTGGTGAAGTCTTTATATTATGTACATGGGAATGCCTAATAAAAGCTGCAGGCTTGTTTTTACAGTGGACGCATGCTGTGAAGATACAACACAAGAAGTTCTTTCTGGGACTAGTGAGTAAGCAAGTTAACTACACTCACCTTGCATAGTAAAACACCTAGGGGAAAAAACTATCCAAATTATACTTGTAAGACTATGGCTCTAAACTTTCAATTAAGACTGAGTATAGTAAGGCAAGAATCTTTTGTAGACTAACCCAACAGAATTCAGAAGAATATTGGGTAGAGGGGGCACAGAATACGGTACTTTCCCTTATTCACAATAATTCTGGCATAACAATACTCAAAGTCCTATGTGTTTACTACTGGTGACATGCTCTCAAGAAAAACCACACTAGAGCAGAACTTTCAAAGAGTCAAAAGGAATGAGCATAAGAAGCAAGGCTGAAGAAGGAAAAGATTGAAGTTTACACAATACTGCAAGGCATGGCAAACTCCTACTTTACAAGCCTGTATTTGTACGGCCAGTCCTTTCAAATCTTATTACTTGCTCCTAGCCCAGGGAGGGCAATAGTTTCTTCTTGGGGGCCAACCTGATTGACTGATAGGGAGAGGCAGTCCAGAGAACTCCACTGGGAGACAAAGTTGAAATTAATAGCCATTGTCCACCATGCACACATGACACAGAAATTGAAGCAGGCATTCTTCATTTTTGGCAGCCTTGTCCCAAACTCTCGAATGATAATTGTTATTTCTTCTCAGGAGGAATATACTGTGTAACTAGACATGAATAATATAGGAGACCAGTAATAGCACAAGATCAACTTAATTATATTTTTCTATTAAAATTATACTTTATTAGAATAGTAAAAAGCATTGAAACTTTCTCATTCTTACTCATAAACAGCATGTTACGTAAATTAAATCTTGGTTTAAGAGAATACAAAATCCAAAGTTTAAAGTTAGTCTTTTCTTCCTCTAACTCTCAAATAAACACAACTTAACTGAACCTCTTCTTTCCTCTGCTTAGAGAAGAACCTTTACGATCTCTCAGGATGAAAGGATTCGACTACATTTGAAAAGCCCCAGGCATCATGTCTAGCTTATGGTGTGTTTAAAAAAAAAGAAATAGGCCAAAATGGAGTCACTTTTGCTAAGCCACACGCCAAACCAAAACTTACTAACCTAACAGCATTTTCAACCTACCCCAGGAATGGAATTTTAAACCAATCAGTCCGGGATTTCCTGATCAACACTAGTGAGGTAACCTGCTTGATAAGAACCCCTGCCTTCTTCTTAAAAAAATATGACCTTGTCTGAAATAATCCACTTTCAACTTCTTAGTCCCACCCTCTTTCTGCCTATAAAAACCTTCCATTTTGTATAACTCATCTGGGCACCCTTTTAGTTGCTAGGTGGAATGCTGTCCAATCAATGAATCTTTTTTTTTTAATAATTTTTTTATTTTTCAATTACAGTTGGCATACAATATTATATTAGTCTCAGGTGTATGACACAGTGATTAGATATTTATATAACTTACAGTGATCCATCTGACACCAGACATAGTTATTACAATATTATTGACTATATTTCTTATATTATACTTTACATCCCCATGACTATTTTATAATTACCATTTGTATTTCTTAATCCCTTCACCTTTTTTATCCAACCCAATTTCCCGCTCATCTGGCAACCATCAAAATGATCTCTGTTATCCATGAGTTTGTTTCCATTTTATTTGTTTTGTTCTTTAGATTCCACGTGTAAGTGAAATCATATGGCATTTGTCTTTCTCTGTCCAACTTACTCAACTCAGCACAATCCCCTCTTGGTCCATTCCTGTTGTTGCAAATGGCAACGTTTCATTTATTTATTCATTCATTCATTCATTCATTCATTCATTTGCCCGGGTAATATTCCCTTGTGTATATATATGTACACCACCTCTTCTTTATCCATTCACCCATTGATGGACACCCAAGTTGCCTTCATATCTTGGCTATTGTAAATAATGCTGCAGTGAACATATGGGTGCACATGTCCCTTCTAAGTAGTATTTTGGGTTTCTTTGGATAAATACTCAGAAGTGGATAACTCGGTCCTTCTTTATCTCTCATTATAGCCTTTGTTTTAAAGTCTATTTTGTCTGGTATAAGTATTGCTACCCCAGATTGTATTTTCATTTCCATTTTCATGAAATATCTTTTTTCCATCCCTTTACTTTCAGTCTGCATGTGCCTTTTGATCTGAAGTGAGTTTCTTGTAGGCAGAATATGTGAGGGTCTTGCTTTCTTATCCATTCATTTTAATTGGAACATTTAATTATTTTTCATTTGAAGTACTTGTTGATAGATCCGTAGTTATTGCCATTTTATTATTCTTATTTTTGATACCTCTTTGTTTCTTCTTCTTAAAGAAATCCTTCCAACATTTCCTGTAATATTTGCTTAGTGGTGATGAATTCCTTTAGCTTTTTCTCGTCTGGAAAACTCTTTTATCTGTCCTTCAATTCTAAATGATAGCTTTGCTGTGTAGAGTAATCTTGGTTGTAGGTCCCAGCTTTTCATCCTTTGACAGTTTTCTGCCAAACCTTTCTGGCTTGCAAAGTTTCTGTTGAGAAATTAGCTACAGTCTTATGGGTTCTCCCTTGCAGGTAACTAATTGCTTTTCTCTTGCTGCTTTTAAGATTCTCTCTTTGTATTTAAACTTTGGCATTTTAGTTATGCTATATCTTGATGTGGGCCTCTTTGGGTTGATCTTGTTTGGGGCTCTCTGAGCTTCCTGGGATTGTATGTCTATTTCCTTCACCAGGTGAGGGAAGTTTTCCATCACTATGTCTTCAAATAGGTTTTCAATTTCTTGCTCTCTCTCTTCTCCTTCTGGTATCCCTGTGATACAAATGTTGTTATGCTTGATGTTGTCCCAGAGGCCCCTAAAACTATCCTCATTTATTTGGATTCTTTTTTCTTGTTGCTATTCTGATTGGGTGTCCTCTGCTACCCCATCCTCTGAATTACTGATTCGATCCTCTGCTCATCCACTCTGCTGATCCCTCTAATGTACTCTTCATCTCAAATATTGTACTCTTCATTTCTGACTGGTTCCTTTTTATGTTTTCTATCTCTTTGTTAAAGGTCTCACTGCGTTTATTTACTTTTCCCCTAAGTTCACTGGGCATCCTTATTATCAGCATTTTGAACTCTGCATTTGGTAGACTGCTTGTCTCTATTTTGTTTAGTTCTTTTTCTGAAGCTTTGTTCTGTTGTTTCATGTGGAACGTGTTTCTCTGTCTCCCCATTTTGGCTGCCTCCCTGTTTTTGTTTCTATGTATTTGGTAGGGCTGCTATGTCTCCTGGTCTTAGTAGAGTGGCCTTATGTAGTAGGTGTCCTGTGGGGCCCAGTGGCAAGGTCTCCCCGGTCACCAGAGCCAGTTGCTCCAGGTGTGCTCCTTGTGCGGGTTTTGTGTGCCCTCCTGTTGTAGTTGAGCCTTGGTTGCTGTTTGTACATCAATGGGAGGGATTGACCATTGGGCTGAGTAGTTGTGAGGACTGGCCAGTGAGAAGCAGACCCCATGGAGCAGGATTCACTTTAGCATGGATCTGGTGCCTTCCCAGTATGCCCAGTAAGTCCTCCTCAGATGAAGCCTTGGGTGGTACTCTGGTGGAAACAATCTACTGGGTGTGCCGACCCAAGGGTCTCCTAGGAAGGGCCCAGCTGCAGACCAGGTTCTGCGCCAGCCTGTGCACTTCCAGGGCCACCTGGTAAAGAGTCAACTAGCAATCTGTAAATGGCTGCCACCTCTGCTGAGCTTATAAGTGTCTCAAGAGGTCAAGCCAGGAACTGAGGCTGGTGCCACTAGTGTCAGACTTGGGGATGCTCAGCAAGAGGTACAGGGCACACCAAAGTCCAGATGCTGCTGCTTGGGTTTTGTAAGCCTTTGAGAGATTCTAGAAAAGTCTGCAGCATGAGCCAAGACATGCCATTTGTATGGGGGGAAAAAAAAACACTAGAAGTAGCTTGGGTGGGCCCACAAGTTGGGAAAGGCCAGGTCTCAGGGAATCACCTGGGCCAATGACCTGTGTTTACCAAGTTGATGGAGACTCAGATTGTGACTTTCTGCTTCTGCACTCAGGGAGGGAGGAGGGCTCAACAAAGGAACTATGGATAGTGCCAGCACTTCTGTCTGAGAGAAAGCCGCCCCTCCAGCCCCAGCCCTGAAGCCAAACAACTCAGTTTATCCTCTGATGTTCCTGGCACTCCTTGAGCAGCTGCCCCAGAGCTGGAGCTCAGACAGAGTGAGTCTGTCACTGAGTAAGTCCACGCACGGGCCCTTTAAGAAGAACATCTGAGACTCCTGCAGTCCTCCATCTCACTCAGCTACAATATCTGCTGGTTTTCATAGCCAGAGGTTGTGGGGACTTCTCTTCCTGCCACTGGAACCCTGGGCTGGGGAGCACAGTGTGGAGCCGGAACCCCTCACTCCTCGAGGGGGCCTCTGCAGCCAAAATAACCCTCTCGATTCTCCACTGCCACACGCGGTTATAAGACTGGCCCATTTCGCGTCTCCGCCCCTTCTATCAGTCTTGAGGTGACTGCTTATGTATGAACCCAGTTTTAAGATTTCTGTTCTGCTAGATCTCAGGTGACTCCCAATGATGGCTGTTCTATAGTTTCATTGCAATTTTGATGTGGTCCCAGCATATATCTTCCACGCCCTCTCGACCAGAATCCTCAATTCATAAATCTCTTAATAAAGCCAATTAGATCTTCAAATTTACTGGGTTGAATCTGCTTAACAGGTGACTGAGAGTTGCAGTCTCCCACCATAGAAGACCTGAATGTGACCTCAAGGCAACCAATCCTCTCTCCTTCCACATAAAGAAACCTAGTGCTCTCCTTAGCTTGAAGGAAAGAAAAGGCACTTTATCCCTTCATTCAGCTAACATTTATTGAGTGGGATAGAGAAGATAAAGAGTGGCTTCTAGGAAAGAGCTCACAGTTTAGCAAGGAGAAAAAAAATATGTTAACTACTATTCACATTTCTATGTGGCACCTGATACCATGGAGGTAAATACCAACATCAATACACACAAGCACTTCCCAGATAGGGGCCAAGCACAATTCCCAGGCATTTTATACCTCATTTTAATCCTTGAAACAAGCCTGTGAAAGGCAAATGCCTTCTTCTTTTTACTGATGGGAACTAGGGTGTACAGTACACAGAAAAGCGTTTTGCAAACCAAGAGTATTTATTATTCCAATTAAATCTTCAGATACCCTACCCCTGCCCTAAAATATAAATCTCAATCCTTGCTTTACCTTTTGCAGGTTGCCCAGAAGAGTCTCAGGTTCTCAGAACTTTTACTGAGAAATCCATAAATTGAAGAAGTAATTTTCTAACAGACCCCATTATCAAGGGCCCCATTATCTATGCTCTATGCCTCTAGTTTAATGGGTACAAGTTTTGTTCATTATTAAATCTCTACCCATTGATGTGCTAATATAATCTTCCTCCTTTGTTATTTAATCCTGCTCCTTGAGGGCAAGAGCCACACTTTATCTGAGCCTATAATGTCCTCATTACCTAGGACAGAAATTAGAAAGCACCCAAGAAAACCCCATTCATGTCTCTGCTATCAATAATATCAAATCAAGTTTCTCAGTCCAGCCCAATCAAGTCTTCTGGATTCCCCATCTTTACTTCCCACACTTAGTCATTATTTTCAAAACTGGATTACTACCCGCCCTCCAAAGATTTATTCATTGCTAAACATTTGTTTTCATAATTCCCTATAATGTCCTTCTCCTAACCCTGCTCCCCACCCTTTTAATCCATGCCCATCACCTGGCTTAAAAAGAACAATGGAAATATATTTGCAATGATGGAGGAATTGTCCACATGCTCTTTTTTGACTTAACAAAAACATTTTTTGTCAGGATATTATATGTGCATCCAATAAATTCTGAATTGGTAATTACCTCCGCATGACATGATTATAACTTAGTTTCCATTAAAATCATCTTTACACAGTCTTATGTCACAATCAAAAGTTTTTATAACAAAAGTAAGATCAAAAACTGTTAATCTTTTAAAATTTTTTTCTAAACTATAAATCCAAGTAGCTTCCCTTTAAAACTGTCACACTATCTCTAACTAGTCAGAGAGTCTCATAGTCATAGATTATGTCATATCCCAAATATATAGTATATACAGCTCAGTAATTTAATAAATACTTTAAAAACTAATTACCATGCCTTTTGAATCTGGATTCTTTATAGCTATCGAGAAGAATAAATATTTCATAAAAATTAAACTCAGAACAATAAGAACTTTCTAAGTTCCTTTTCAAATACGTTGAAGTAAAGAAAATTCAGCATGAATTTTCTTTACTTCAACGTATTTGAAAAGGAAAGAAACGTATGTGAAGTAAAGAAAAAGAAACTTCAACGTAAAATTCATGCTGAATTTTCTTTACTTCAACGTATTTGTAAAACCAAACTACCATAATAAACTTTTTAAGCTGTAAAAGCTGCCTTTTGTGTTTCTAAAAAGAGGCAAAATTTAGCTAACCATTAAGAATATCAGATGGACTTAAAGGAAATCCCAAACTTATTCTAATATAGA
Organism: Pteropus medius; assembly: GCF_902729225.1. Taxonomy (NCBI): domain Eukaryota; kingdom Metazoa; phylum Chordata; class Mammalia; order Chiroptera; family Pteropodidae; genus Pteropus; species Pteropus medius. Next base: position 29,893,414 of record NW_024344378.1, on the reverse strand, counting down.
AACAGATTAAAATATTAAATATAATTCCAGAGCAGATTATGGGACATGTTTTTAACTGAGAACCAATTTCATGAAATCAGATTTGTAATAGACACATATTAGGGTTTCTGTTCACTATTTCTATTTCTGGGGGATTCTGCCACACCCTCAGGCTCAGAGAATTTCAACTGCCATCTTTCTGTATCACTTAATACAACTCCACACACACAGCTATAGCTGATTAGACACGGAAGAACGCCTGACCAAAGATAGCCATTCATAGGCTTGCCAGGAGCCTACAACTGGTGTTTACTGGCAAAATAAATGGGGTCAGCCAATCAGATTATCTGCCTCAAGAATTAGAATCAAGAAGCCCTAAAGGAAGTTGCCAATGAGATGTTGGGGTAAAATGTCAAGAAGGACACTCAAGGTCAGAACAACAGTCATGCATCAGGTCTGTCATAGAAAGTGACAACTAAACTCAAGCCAGCTCCTAACCTGAGATTCTCAGATCTATATCCTAATCACCACCATCATCCCCTACCTTTCTTAAGTTTAGGACTATAATACTGTTTCATAATCATTTTTCAGGTCACAACATATGGACATGTTTTCAGGCTATTAAACTATTGAATATTCATCTATATCTTTGCCCCTCTGCTTTGCTGAGAAATGGTTGACTCACTGCTTTGTGAAGAGTTAGGGTTTTTCACTACCACTTCTAATAGCATTTATTTTCTTATAAGAGTTACCCAGGTTCACCATAAAGTTTTGGAAAACATAGTAGGGTTTTACCAAATTGAGAACATAATATGCATACCATTTTGAAACTTGTTTTCACTCATGCTGAATCCTAAACCATTTTCCTATCTCCTTAAATATATTTCTGGGATTATTTCCTGAATTTTTTTGAAACAAGAATCCCCAAAATCTAATTTCACATGATCTTCATGAGTCAAGGTCATCACTGATAACTGAAATTTAGCTATGTATAGCTACACTATAGCTATGGTTGTAAATGATATGTACACAAATCAAGATGAATAACCCCAGGAGATGCTCCAAATCTGTTCTGTTTTGTTGGTTTTATTTTTTTTAAGAGTTCTCCAGTCTCAAGCTTTTTAATCAGTAGTCTCCCCCTCATGAAAGTAAAAGGACATAAAATAGCTCCCATTCAATCTAAGTGTCTGCAAAGTGAGTTACTAATTCAAACAGACATTCTCATTCTCCATATAATAATAAGGAAGAGAAAAGGGAGAAGGTAAAGGAGAAGGAGAAGGAGAATTATTTTCCTATTACTATGACTTGGGTGATTTCAAAACAATCTCTAATATTTCTGAATCACTAATGAAAGATGTATGTCAACAACTGCAGTGAACTTTTCTTTCCCACAGTCAGCAAAAAATGCATATCTCTCAACACCTCCAAATTTGTTTAAGGGTATTTGGAGAAAGTTTGCTCAAACACCTGCAAATTCTCTCCCATCATTCATCAGAAGACATTTCTCACTGGTCATAGTTTTCCTCAAGCTCTGTGGCTTCACTGATTAACCACAACCCAAATGTGAGGCCCAAGCAACTCTGTGAGACTAAAGATGTTTAAAAAAAAAAAACCATCTAATACCTTCCCTGCATAATGAATCAACTTCACTAAATCTGTTCCAAAAAACCCGTTTCATATTCTATATGCATATGATTAAATGAGTGAGGCTGATAGTGTCAGGTAAAGAGTAGGTACATTTACCATGACTAACTTCTAACCCTGTTACTGTAAAATGGACATTACAGTTGTCTGGTGATCTAAATGGATGTAGGCAAGTAATATTTTTAAATTATTTTCTATTGAAGATACAGAAAGGTTATGGAAACAATCAGCACCATTGACAACAGGCAAAATCTATACCCAAGTCATCCACAGATCTTAAAACTGTATCTGTCACTCGATAGGCATTGCACAAATTTTCTGAACAAGTGAATGTTCTCAATAACATTTTTCATTCACCAAGTATTCTTTCTCTCCATGGGAACCAACGGAATTAGTATATATGAGATTATTCAACCTGTCTCTTATTTTACTTAAATTTGTGGGGAGCCTGCAAAAACACCTCCTAGGGTACAAGTGACAAGTCTCATCATAAATGTCCAGTTTTATCAATATTATAAAATTGCTTACAGGAAACACTGTGTTCACAATAACTTTTCCAAAATAGCCACAAACTTGTCCTGCAGTTCCATGGTCTGCTGTTTCTATTATATTAACCCTCCAAATGTCTCCTTCTGAAAGGTCGAAATCACTCATTAGAAAATAAACACAGCTCAGTCAAATTCATTTGCCTGAAGCAAACTAGTAATGCAAAGAAATGGCCCAAACTCCACATGGGTTGAGTCCAGCCAGCTGCCAATTTATTTTTTGGCTTTGAGAAAATCTATCCCGCCATCTCTGTACCTTGGGATAGGTAGAGGGGGTGTGTGTGTGTGTGTGTGTGTGTGTGTGTGTGTGTGTGTTTAATCCATAAAACTGGGATCTAAGTGAGATGCTCTCTCTCATCTGTGATTCTGTATTGAAATGATTTGCATTTACAATTATTCTAATTATTCTAACTATTCCAAATTATAAGCAAGAGTCAAGTTTGATTACTGTTAATTTAAAAATTGCCATGGGAGGCAATGGAAAATAATAGTAAGAAACAAGTTTAAAATTAAGAAATGTAAATATGACACCTAGAAAAAGACATTAGAGATATGTGGGACATTTTTGGATGGCACAGTCATTGGGGTCCCTATTGACATTTAGTGAGTAGGTTCCAGGGAAGCTAAATGTCCTAAAATATGTAGAACAGGCCCACACATGAGGTCCTGCCTTAAATAACAACTGTGAGCAATACTGAAGAATCTGGATTTCAGGCCACGTGGCTTCTCATTAGCAGTGTGACCTTTAATGACCTGTGGTCATTTAATTCTAAGCCTCAAGCTTCTCAAAGGTAAAATGGGAATATTATTCCCAGCTTCAAAGGGTTCTTTTGGAGACGAGTGTATAATGTCATGGTGTGGGGTTGGCACAAACTGCCCAAGTTCAAATCCTGGCTCTACACTTAAAACTTGTATGTTCAACTAACCTCTGTAGTTTCCTTATCCATAAAACTCAGGCAAAAAAGTTCAGGGTTTTGATGAGCAGTGGTTCAGTGAATGTTAGCTATTATCTGTGCAGGAGTAATTATTAATATGTGTTTAATGGATGGTCCCACTCCATGACCACTCAAGACCACATTACAGAAGCGAGATACATACTTTCAGAAGTTCAGCAACTACAGTAAAAAGAAATAGGGCCTATTTTTTGGTGCTATTCAATGATATTTTAGTAAACTGTCTTCTAAACAAGTCTGCAAGCTAGTATTTCATTGTTTTGTGTTTATTTTTAAAAGGCATACTAATTGATTGTCTAATGAGACACAGTATATACAGAGGTTTCCAGGTGTGTCCCACAATATAATTGTAGTAATTATAATATAATTAATAGTCTAGAGAATTAAATGGCAAAGCCCATGTTCCAAACTCCAGGTTAAATACTGAAATACCCAAACAAAACCTCTACTACCAGTTTCTTTAAACACCTTCACACCCTCCTAATAAGATTTTTACTTTGGAAAGATGAAAAATATCTGCAGAAATGCACTGATATTAATAAGTTTAAGTCCTCTCTTCTCCCACCAGGCAGGTTAGCATACATAAAGCTGGCAGAAGAATGTCCCATGAACTGGTGACGCAAGTGCAGATGAAAAATAGAGCAACAACACAGTCCACTGGCTTCGGTAAGTTGCAGATCCCTCAGAAGCTTAAGACTTTCCACTAACAGACTCTCAGCATATTTCCCATATTCACCTACCATGACATTCCTCATCTAGGGGAGTGAATGGCCCCCACGCTCATCATGGTTAGCTTATAGTTCGGGGATTTTAATGGGGTGCTGGTGGCTCAGAATCAAGATTGTGCTATATCTGTCAAGGAAGGGGCTTAATGATTAAATTGTACCTGCCTGAAATAACATTTGGTTGAAGTACCTTCCTTTTAGGAGAAAATGTTTAAACAGATGTGATGAATTTAATCAGCACCTTTTCACAATTGCTGGCAGGATAGAAACTATATTAATCAAGCTAAATTCTAAAAGGAGACAGTAGATGTTCAAATTCTAGCTTTACAAAGCCCAAGATAAGCCTCCCAAGACTGTGAATGTACACATACTTTAATGGAGAAGTTAATAATAAAGGATGTACCATAAGGCTAGACCTCTCAGTATTGTTTAAAAAGCATTAAGGTCTAAATGGGGACTGGTTAAATTCTGGTTATTCTATACATTGGAATTGTGTAGCTATTTTTTAAAAATGGGATAAACTTACATGTGTTGATATGTAATCATCTCCAAAAAGTATTATCCAATGAAAAGAGCAAAGCATGGAATAGTATGTATATTGTATGCGGATGTTTGCATCTGCACAGAACATAATGGAAGAATACACAAGAAAATTGAAACTAACTCTGAGGAAGGCCAGAAAGGACTAGAATGAAAAGAAGGCTGTTCACTTTCTATATCCTTCACTTTCTATATCCTTCTACTTGCTTAGGGAATTTTTTAAACCATGCGTGTGTATTTTTTTTTAATTTAAAAAAAAAAACAATTTAATCTTTTTTAAAAAGGTAAAAGAGCAGATCTTCTCTATCTATCGGTTTTCCTTTAATACTGAATCCAACGTATTAAATGATAAGCATGACCAAAGAAGGTAGATTTTTTTAAACAGAGTGGAAAATTACAGTTCCTTGTTTCTCTGCAAAACTACTAACCACCCTTCCTGAATGTTAGTAGATGAGGTACACACTTTCCACAGACACCTGCAGAAAACAGGCCTACGAAACATTTGAGAAGTCTGTTTTTGCATTCTGGTATAAATAATTCTTCAGTGGCTGCAAATTTCTTGCTTCCTTTATTGTCAAGCAGGTTGTGCCAAGCACACAGTCTTGTATAAAGTAAACATCACAAAAAGCACTCTGCTGGTTGTCGGTTTTTCTTTATTCCTCAGCCAAATGCCTAGGGAACTGGCAGAACCTGCTCACATCAATAAATATCAACGTATAGCTTACTTACTAAATAGAATCACACTGTGTGCTTTGCCACCACCCCCAAGTTATGTCCATCACCCCCACCACTACCACCTCCCAGAAAAGCAACTAGGTACCTGGGCACACACAGCTCTAGCAAATGCCTCCAACTGGCCCATTCCTCCACAAAACTCAGGCTAGCCCAATTGATACTGTACAATAGCTATCGTCTCTTCCAAAAAGGCACAGATGAGTCCAGAGCTACCCCACAGCTCCTGGACCCCTGTTTGAGGCAATCAACCACCCCTGGACCTTCCTACACCACATTCCTGATGATGACATTTCTTTGGGAGAATTAAAAAAGCTCCTCCCTACAAGGCCTACCTACCATCTTGGATACATTCAGTATAAGCTGTGTGATCTTAAGCAAATTGCTTAGCATCTCTGCTCTTGGTTTTCTTCATCTACAAAATGGTACTGGAATGCCACCCATATACAGCTCACAGAGCCGAGTAAGGATAAGGCACATAAAGATTTTGGCACATAGGTAGCCCTCCATGCATGTCAGTTAATATCGCTGCCGTCACCTATGGGCACGAGCCAGCAGCAGCCTCCTATTTGGTCTAATTCCACTCTAGCTTCTACCCAGTAGTAAAAGTGACCTTAAAAATGGGGAGGGGTGAAATCATCCTGGTTACTTCTACCTTCCTTTTCCCACTGAAAAGTGACAATAGCCTCCCCCTGTCTGTCATGAGAATGAAGTCCAGGAGCCCTGATGCAAACCTCTCCAGGTCAACTTCAACTATCATTAACTAGGGGAACTCTTGCATCACCCACACCTCTCCCCGCAAAAGTAGGTTAAAGGCTTCTGTCAGACACTCCCAATACTCCTTTGTTGAACTTTTCACAATTAAATAGGAAGACGCCTAAAAAGGACCATTTTCTGCACCAGAGTGTGAGGTCCATTCACCACAACACCGCTTGCTCCTGCACATTGTGAAATAGCTGTCACCCAACAAGAAAGTCGGACCCATCTTGTCAGGTATTACGAACCATACAACCCATAATGGTGATAAAGCTGGTAGACAGGGCAACCCGGCTTCATTATTGTATCACATTAAACTTTTCCATATGGAATTGAATGGAACCAATAAGATTCTGTAAGATTAACCAAAAGTAACTGAGTATTAGCTAAATTCTACACCCTTCGGTTGACCAGTTCAGCCCAGACGATTCATCCACTTACCATCTAACACTGGGCTTAACTGAAAAGCATGACTCGGTTACACATTTCATTTTGGAAGCATCTTGTTATCTGAATGTGAGCCCCAAGTTATTTCTGCACTTTGCTTTTCCTCTCGGGCTGAGAAAGCTACTGCTAAAATGCTCTGAGTGAAAGAACATTGATATCACCCTCCCGGGAATTCAATTTCTAAGAAAAGTTCACTCATTTTGCATTGGACAAGATGAAGAGAATGACGATTTAAGCAAGTTGGGGTTAGGGAAATAAAACTCAAGGTCTCAAGTGATTTCCCACCACCCTAACTTTTCCAATGTGTGCTGTCTGGGTGGGCTGGAATAATTTAACTTGCAAAATGTGTGACTGGGATAGAAATCCCTTTTATCCTTCAGAGGAAAGAGTTCACAGCCAATCACTTCAATCCTTTTTTATTTCTTTCCTTTTTTAAAATTATTTTTTTATTGTGGTAAAATAACATAAAACTTACCACCTTAACCCTATTTAAGTATACATATAGTTCAGTGGCATTAAGAACATTCACATTGTTGTACAACCATCACCACCATCCATCTGTACCCACTGAACCATAACTCTCTGTTCCCCTCTCACCCCAGTCCTTGGAAACCACCATTCTGTTTCTTGTCTCTAATTCTGACTGCTCTAGGTACCTGACATAAGTAGAATCATACAGCATTTATCCTTTTGTAACTGGCACATCTCACTTAGCGTAATGTCTTCGAGTTCATCCATGTTGCAGAATTTGTCAGAATTTCTTTCCTTTTTGAAGTTGAATATTATTCCCCTGTTTGTATATTTTATATATCCATTCATCCATCAATGAACATTTGGGTTGCTTTCACCTCTTGGCTCTTGCGAATAATGCTGCTATGAAAATGGGTGTGCGAATGAATATCTCTTCAATTTCTGTTTTTGTTCTGTTGGGTACTCACATGGCAATTATATATTTAATTTTTTGAGGGACCACCATACTGTTTTCCATAGCAACTGCATCATTTAACAATCCTACCAATGCACAAAGGTTCCAATTTGTCCACATCCTTGTCAACACTTGTCATTTTGGGGGTTGATAACATCCATTTTAATGGCAATCCTTTATATTTTTTTAACTTTAAATCTGGGTAACTGAATTAAACTTTTGTCCCACCTATGCAGTTGACTAAGAATGTTAGCAAACCTGATTCTCAGTAATATGCTGAATAATCATCTTCTGAGAGGTAATTTTAATAAAGCAGCTAAGATATAAAAGCTTTGGACACAAACCATCTTGTATTCAAATCTGAAACCGCTACTTCTGAAACAGCCACTACTAAGGCAGGTAAAGTACTCTACCCCTTCTCTAAACTTGTTTTCTCATTTGTGAAGGGGAGCTGTGAATACCCATTTCTTAAAGCTGTGGGAGAATTAAACTTCAAAACTGTATAAAACACTTAGCATGTTCCTGGCACCTGATAAGCACTTTAATGACAGATGATGAAGAGAAAGGTTTCATTATTACCAGAATACCACTAAAAGGCAATTCACAAAAAGATCTCATATTAGCATTTTATATATATTCTTTTCAAATTTATTCAGATAATCTTGTTCTACATAATTTATACATATACTCTTCGAACCTCAAAGTTGTCACTGTAGCCAAGACAGTATTTTCTTACATATAAATATATAAACATAAATATGCACCAGAGTAATCAGAATGTCAGAAACTAAGCACCGGTAGCACAGCACAAAATTGCACCTTTTTCAGTTTAAAAAGGGGTAATATGTACTTGTCACATATTTTACAGCAAAAAGGTAGAGCACAATGTGAAACAAAATTGTTTTCCTCAGTTCTCTCAGTTAATTAATAAAAGAGAAGTTTTAAAGTATGGCTTAGGCTAAATTCACCTACTGTATTAAAAACAAAGAGGCTTGATCTATTGAATTCTGTCTAGGTATCTTTTATTCTGCAACTTTATCTGGCTTCTCATTTAAATTCACAGAAACTAAGGGAAAGACTTAGAAACCATTTCAACCAAACTCCCATCAAATAACTGCTCTTGGTTCTCTTTCTATAATTTAACTAATAAATTACAATAAAACATAAAATACTTGGGAACCTGAAGCAGTTACAAAAGAAGATGAATGCATATTTCACATTAAAGCTAATCAAATAAATGAAAATGGATTTTAAATTAAAAGTTAAATCAAACAGGTGTTAACTCATCATCAAAACACTTCAAGACCCCTTATGTATGTGTGCGCACCATGCATATTCCTAAGCACTTTACATTTATTAACACTTTTAATCTCTACATGAAGATTCTGATTCAGGTTCCATTAATATTATAATGCATTTTAAATTACGCTTTACAATTTCGACACATTATTTATATACTCCACTGAGAAACACATTCATGTGAAATGACGCTCCAAAACCTTAATTATGTTCCTGGCTTCAGGTCTCTGGACAGTCTTCTCTCCATACTGACTAACATAAACTCATACTAACTAACCTTTTTTTCCCACCCACCCAAAGAAGTGGTTCGAAACATTCAGATGCCCTGATAATGGCATTTGTTTAGATTTATCAGTTCAGGTTTAACCAGGAAACTCTGTTTCAACCATTGTTATGTTAAAATGCTTTAAAATTACTTTCTAATTTCAATAGTTACAGTATACGGGTATATAAATGTTTAAATCTTTCGTTGGTGGTTCAAGATTTAGGGAGGGATCTCAGCTGGTTTTTCAAGAACTCTTTGGCCCACCCTAGGAAGGCTCATAGTTACATTATGAATGTCTATCATCACTGAGCCTCAGTTATCAGTGGGGCCAGGCAGAGGAACTGGGCTGAAATGCTACTGACGACAAAATATGCCACATAAAGTAAATTAGCTTCACCACACTAGAAAATAGAAAGACCGTGCATTCTCTCTAAAACTGTGTGTTTTGAGTACTTGGCACTTCTCTCTATCTATCCCCACCTCCCTGTGAGTTTTCACTGTAACTTGACCACCAAGAAGAAACCATCAAGTAAGAATGTCAGTGCCAACAAACAAGGAATCTTGTCAGGAGGTCTTTACTTTTTCTTCCATTTGTTTTTGAAATCTGAATCCTACCTCCCCTGGCAGCCACAGAAAACCCTAGCATTCACATTCTTGGGACTAGGTCTGCTGTTCAGATTCAGTTATTTAACCAGAGCCTCTGAATCTCGGAACTCCAACCTCTGAGAAGGAACCGTGGCCACACAGGTTTAGGAGCAGCACCTGGGCTGGACGCCAGGTCTTTCGAATCCCATTCCAGGTTCTTGATGCTCATGGCTCGCGCTACCCAGATACATGGCTTGTGAATCCCGCCGGTTTATCCAGAGAGCTAAATTAGATATGAGCACTCTTACCCTGCCCCCTCTGCATATTTCAGTTTCATCGATTGTGTTACTGACCTTTATAACAGTTTTCCTTTTCCTTTTTTCCCAGGATCCAGCACAGGATCACAGACTGCTTTTAACTCTTGTCTCTTTAGTCTCCTTTAACGTGAAACAGTTCTTCAGCTTGTCCTTCATTCCATTAATATTTTTGACGAATACATGCCAGTTATTTTAGAGAATATCTTTCAATGTGGGGGGTTCTCTGGTGTTTCTTCATGATTAGATTCAGATGCTATATTCCTAACTAAGTTTGACTTCCAGAGGCACATGAGGCCCACTCTCCCTTATCGGGGATGCTGATTTTGATCCCTTGTTTAAGGTGTTGTCCAGGTTCCGCACTGAGTTGGTACTATTTTTTCCTTTTGTAATCAATTATTAAATTTGTGGGGAGAACAATGACACTATTTGATTGCAGAAACTGATTCATGCATTTGATTGATAAACAAATACTTTCAGAGGACCTTAGACACCACAGTGGGATATGGGCATATCCCTGATCGGGGAGTGTACATTCTAGTTAGGAAAGCAGATGCTGAGCAAATAACTAAACAGAGCAAAAAAGGTGCGATCTGGTGACAAGAGCTCCTGAGGAAATAAAGTAGAAACAGGCACAGGGGGGGCTGAGGGAGGAGCAATAAGATCTGCAACCGCTGCTATGACCTTCAGTCCATATCCAAAAGGGTGCAGAAGAAATTTTCCTAAAGCAGAAATTGTATCACTCTTGCCACTTCCTGCTTAAAACCCAAAAGTAAAGACTTCTCTGCCTGGAGTGCCCCAGCTTCACCGCATTCATCTCTCATCACCCTCTCTTGCAATGTACGCTCTGGCAATAACGCTTCCCACAATGTGCCCTGTTGTGGTCCCCCCAATCACAAGCCCCTCCCTCACTCCACTTAGAAGACCTCCTCTCCCCTCGTCCATTTACAGCAACTCCCTCGGGACTCTCCTTCAATGCTGAGAACTGGAGAGAGGGAAAGAATCGAGTCTACAAACTCCATCGTTGTAACACGAATGAAAACAGGGTTCTAAATTATCTAAAAATTACAACGGCAACTATTTATAATTATCTATTTTACACATAATTTTACACAAAATTTTGTATTACATACAAAAGTACTCTGTTACATATTGTAATTATTCTAAGCAGAGCACTTAATGAAACATGTTTGATTTTTCCCTCTTCTCTGGGTTAATTAAGAAAATAAGTCTGCAGAGATAATTCCACATGATTCACACACAGACTAAGAAATATTAGCAGGCATTTCTTGAACTAAAACAGCTTGTAAATAAACATCATGAGTATGTGAACGCCCACAGGCAAGTACTGCAAAATTCCACCTACATACATTGACTGAGTCACACTTCAACTCAATTCAACAAGTCACCTCTGAGTCCTTATAAGGTCTTCTGTTCTATGTTCAGTGCTACAGGAGGTTTTTTTTTTTTTTTTTAAGTATAAGATAGGAACCCCACTTTCAAAAAGGTTAGACAATGTGGTGAGACGTTAAAATACATGGTATCATTAAAACCCTAATAAAAGTATCTTAGGATGACTTTTTAGATAATTAGATATAATTACATAAACAGTTACAATTTTAAGTATGAGTAGTTAACAGAATTAAAGTTGCACATCTTGCTTATTGTCCATTTTTGTTGTATGTTTGTTTGCTGGGGGAAGAAGGGAGTTGGGGTTTTTTGTTCCTTTGAACAGAGGGCTTCCTTTGTACACAGAGACTGTGTCTTCATTCTGTACTATATTTGCAATTTAGAAATGCCTGGCATGGGCCTTGCCTCCTCCCTATCAACAGGACCTGAGTGCGCAGGTCCCTGGCTATTTTCCACAAACTTCCTCCTCCACCGGAGTCCCCTCACCTGACAAGATAGTAATCTGTAGCTATGACTGATGAGAACCACTTATCTGGGTAATCACCTCTACTACCTATAAAAAGATGACTCTAGAATTTCCACCTCCAGTCCCTCCCCATACAAAGATGATTTACAAATGAGGTAAGAAAAAAAAAAAAGTCCGAACAGCAGGGAAGAAAGCTGCAGTGCAGGCCGAGGCTCATCCCATAACCGAATTCCCAAGGGACACAGAGGGAGAGTCCCTACTAAAAACCAGCTTCCTTCTATTTGTCCGCCTGAGAGAAGAAGGCAAACTCACCTGCACACCAACCTCACCTGCACACCAACCTCACCTCTGGCCTTTTCTATCTGGAAGGTTTAGTCCTTTAGGCATTTTATATATAAAAGTTAAATCAAACAGGTGTTAACTCATCATCAAAACACTTCAAGATCCCTTATGTATGTGTGCCAACCATGCATATTTCTAAGCACTTTACATTTATTAACACTTTTAATCTCTACATGAAGATTCTGATTCAGGTTCCATTAATATTATAATGTATTTTAAATTACGCTTTACAATTTCGACACATTATTTATATACTCCATTGAGAAACATTCATGTGAAATGACACTCCAAAACCTTAATTATGTTCCTGGCTCCAGGTCTCTGGACAGTCTTCTCTCCATACTGGCTAACGTAAACTCATACTAACTAACCTTTTTTCCCACCCACCCAAAGAAGTGGTTCAAAACATTCAGATGCCCTGATAATGGCATTTGTTTAGAGGAATAAACAGTTGCCCATATTTCACAACATTTACCTAATGAGTTGTCTTTAAATTCACTATAAATTTTAGGAATCCGCCATGTCATGCTAGACAGATACAAAATTTTGTCACATGAAAATATTAGCGGAAGGAAAAAAAGAATAAGAAATACCTTCCCTTTCAAGCTTTAGATTCTTAACTTTAAATATAGTTAGGTTGATGCCTCGAGACCTTTTTCTAAGGAAGTAAAAATATGGAAATAGGCTTTTTTCTAAGGAAGTAAAAACATGCAAATTTATAACACACATCAATGTTTCAATTTTTTAAAAAGTTCCTAAAAGTGGATTGATTTGTCATAGGTCAGAAGATGAACTTATCATCCAAATAAGATTCTCAGCACAAATCAATTTCTCCCATGATAATGCAAACAGAAAGATACCGTTAAGACCAATGTGAACTAAAGTAGAGTAAAATATCAATACAAAACCATGATCGATATGAAAAAAATGGCTGTTCGAGAAAATTCTTTAAATCTTCACAGAATCATGTGAGAAAAACCACCTGCAGTCCCACCTGGCGTGGGGAATACCACCTTACTGAAAATGAAAATCCTATATTCCTCTAAGAGGTATAAACTCCATCTGCAATGTCTGCAGAAAGCACAACCCTCAGAGTAAAACTTCTAGATGCTCATCTTCCTCTGTCACTGACAGGAAAATGTGTAGTTACAGCCTAGGCCAGAGAGGGGAAATAAACCTGCAGGCTGGTGTGAAAACAACACAATACTGTTTTTCCAGAAATGTTTTTGCAGAGCTGATTAAGAACACTCTGTCCCAAGTGCAGTCAAGTGAAACATCCTTCCTGGTTCCCAGCTCTCAGAGGAGGAAAGAACAGCTCTGCAGGCTTGGCCTCCAATAAACAAAATCGGGGGGTCGCCACCACGTGCAGACACACTGCTTCCACGGTCAGTGTCACTCTTGACAGCCTGGACTGACTGAGGCCTCAGACACTCTGGAAGACAAAGGGTTGTCAAGACATGCTGACCATGTCACTGCATATATTTCACAGAGTGAATTACAAGATCTAGGTTTTGTAAAGAGAAGGAAAGAAGGCCAAGACAACTGAGTAAATTACACCGACTCCATGCTATTTCGTAGTACACATCACCTCATGTTTCTGGGAAACTAGAAGCATGTTATACCTGCTTTGACTGAAGAGAAGGTTCAGAATAAGACGGCCTACAGAAACAGTGACCACATTTCCTATCTGAAAATTGAGATATAATATGACAAGTATAAACACAGATCTCGAATCCACTTGGCAGAATATCTGAAACCAAGGACAGGCTGTTGACAGTCTACCTACCTAGCAAGATTCCCAGGCTGGGCCTCTGGAGATCGGATTCAGCACATCTGGGTGGTGCCTGAGAATCTACATTTTACAAGCACCTGGAGGATATTCTTATGCTCAGGCAAGTCTGGGGAACACTGGATTAGGCAAATTATACTCCCTAATACTTAGTTCTCTTTAAGATACTTCCACCTCTAAGTCCAACTGAGTAATAGCATCAATTAGGTTGGCTCTTAAATGTTAACAATAATGTATATTTGTCTTCTCCTACCTCTCAAGCAATAATACTTTTTTGGTAATACCTATTTAAAGAAAAAAGTTAAGTAACTCGTGCAAGGTTACACAACTAGTAAGTGACAGGTGATTCAAATAGAGGTGTGATCCCAACAGCTATACTCATAACCATTATATATACAGCCTCCTCTTTCACAAGAATTGATTCTATTTATTTCTGCAAGTTATAGCAGTAGATTTAGTCTCAAAAATTGGTGAGATTTGAGAACACATTTCTGAATTATTAGTTCTTTCAAATTACTGGCTATGCGGAGACCCAGAGATCCAACAAAGGTTTTTATCCAGTGCTATCCTCAAATATCTGCTTTGAGGTGGTTTTGATCTTAGCCTCCATACCTCTCCCCAGAAAGTAAAATAGATGAAATCAAAACATCAATGGCCCCTCCCAGAAAAACAAGTAGCTTAGAGGAATTACAATGTGCTATAATTTAGCTCCAAATCTGAACAATATAAAAGATGGAAATCTAGGTTTTTATACCAATTCGAAAAGAACAAAAAAGATGTGGTATTCAAATATTTTTGTGGCTGCTCTCTTCTATCTTGTCGAACACCAAATTTTAAAATAAAAGAAAAAAGAAAATCAAACTTTTCCACTTATCCTGCCTCAATTTTTTTTTAAAAGACTTGCTATGTCAAATGAACAGTACCCTTACGCCCCCACCTCTTCTAGCCTCAGGTTAATTAAAAGTCAATCAAGTTTCAAAAGGATACCAAAAAAAAAAAAAGGCAATCAAACTCATGACTCATTTTGGAGTACTGTGGATACAACAGATAATAAAACAGACAAAACCCTCAGGAGCTCACAGTCCTTTAAAAAAAAATATATATATATATATATATACACTAAACAAATAACAAAAGCAGTTTGTCAGGCGGTGATCAGTGCTGCAGAGAAAAATAAGAGTGGAGAGGGGCAGGGCTGATGTAACCAAGGTGAACTCAAAGGGTTCCTGACAAAGGGCCATCTCAGCAGAGGCCTGGGGGGGATGGGGAGAAAGCCACACAGCCTGTATGGGGAGCGCATCCCCTGAAAGGAAGGAGAGTGCCTGGCAGACATTCCCCCATTCCCACCCAAACCAGAACCCCCCTCCCCCAAATATTTTCTATCAGCCCAGATGGTATCACCCTTCCAGTTGCTCAGGACTGGAACTGAGCTGGGATCCTTCCTTTCCCTCACCATCCCTGTCCAGTCACCTAGGTGTGCTGTAGATTGCACCTTCTAAATATCCATCTCCGATCCCCACCAGAGCAGTATAAGGCCTTGCCACCACGAACCTGGATGACTGCAGCAGCTCCAAACTGGTCTCCCCATATCCTTTATGCTTCCCTCGCCCCAAAGCCATTTTCCACTAAGAAGCTACAGTGACCCTGTAAAATCATGTATGTAATCGTGCCACAGTCCCTTCTCTGAACAGCTCGATGCCTCCGACTGCTCTTTGGAGTAAAATCTGGATCCTCCATGTCCAGGCCACCAGCCCTTGCCTACTTCTCTGGATTACTCGCACCCCTCTGGCCCCAGAGCTGCTAGACTCGAAGGTACCTTGGCCTTCTTTCAGCTCCTTTGATGGGCCCAGTTCCTTTCTACCCAGGGACCTGTGCTTGTGTGTTCCTTCTGCCTAGAAAGATGCCTTCCCCATCTCCCCTGGCATGCGTTCTCCCTCTCATCCGTCACACCTCAAGCTAAAAGTCACCGCCAGGTGACCTCCCTGATCTCCCCATCACACGGGGCCGTACATCACACACATTACACGCCGCACTTCTAGCACTGTCACAACTATAATTAAATCAGTATTTCCGCAATTTAATGTCTGCCCTGCCCCGAAAAACTAATCTCCACGACGACAAGGAGCACATCAACTGTACTTACTTTTGCATCTCTAGTGCCTTAAAAATAGCAGAGTTCAATATATATTTGGGAAGAAATTAAGCCTTCTCATGCTTCCCTGTGTTCTCTCTCAAGGAGAAAATACAGTTGCATTTTTTTTTCACTGTATTATATATACCTCACAAATTTCTTTTCTAATAACAAATGTTAGGAAGTATGAAAAAGCTATGTTGAAATAACGAAGTCCCAAATTGAGACATCCCAAGTTGAGCCATCTAGACCACGTTTGTCTTCAGTTTCATTTCACATTATAGAATCATCTTTTAAGAAAAGAGCAGCCAAGTAAGCAGAGCTGCCCACTCCAGAGACGCCACAGGTCAGCTACTGACAATCCTCTAGGAGCAAATTAAAGTGATGTGAAGGACAGAAAGCAGTGGGGGAATGAACTTCCTGCTGGTCCACAGCTGCCAGAACTTTTTTAAAAACTAAAGCTAGTGAGAGCTCTGTGACAGGAAGTAAAAGCACAGTGCTGCAAGGCCCTCAGTTTCCATGTTAACGGGAGCCCCTGAGCTGTACCCTTACCAGGTGCCAGATACTCTAAGTGCTTTACTCACACATTACCTCATTTAACTGAACTGAATCTTTACAATCACACCATGATCCAAGTGACTTGATCCCCATCTGATCAAGGAGGTAAAGGAGATGAAGTCTCTTGCTTACACTCACAGACCCAATAAGTGTTGTGACCCAGGAATCAGAAGCAGCTCTATTGGATTTCAAAATCTCTGGAAAGCATGTCGGTTAGGACCCAGTGTTCTAGTACCAAATGCACCAGTACCCAAAGTGCTGGTAGCGAGTGTAAATCACTCAGCTGCTCTTGCCTAAGCTCCCCGGCTTAAAGGCCCAGAGAGGGGAAATAACTGACACGAGATCACACAGCTTGTTGGTAGCTAGATTCAGACAACAGCTCCATCCCTGTCAGACCATCCTTTTGACAGACAGCACCTCCCCTCAGAAGATCCCCCAAGCCCTCAGAATAAATGCCACAAGTCAACCTCTCCTGAGGAAAACCACAATGTTATAAAAATCTTAAAGTATCCTTCAGCAGGCCCCAACCATTTTGGCACCAGGGACCGGTGCTCCTATGAGAATCTAATGCCTGATGATCTGAGGTGGAGCTAAGGCCGTGATGCTAGGGCTGGAGAGCAGATGCAAATACAGATGGAGCTTCACTGGCTCTCGCTTGCCTGCTGCTCACCTCCTGCTCTGCGGCCCGGTTCCTAACAGGCCACGACTAGTACTGGTCCACTGCCCAGGGATTGGAGTCCCCTGCTTTTAAAGTTGAGCAAAAGGACTTTATCACTCTCCTTTCTTGCAAAGCTGCCACTGGTCTGAATTCACACAAGCAGCGCCTTGTCTCTGCACTCCCATGTAGCTCTTCTTTAAGAGAAAAGCCCAGGAACACAGAGGCCTTGGGCCCAGGCCAGCCAGAGCCGAGTTAAACGGGCTAGAAAAGCTCTGACACTCCTTTATCTAACACTGCTCACTCTGAAGCAGCAATAACACAATTTTGCATGCATAATCACACTTCTTTCTGTACAAAAGTGAGTGGAATGAGGCCTGAACATTTGGATGTACCCCTATACCCTGAAGGCACCCTAATTTTTATGATCCCTGTGGCAAATCCTATCACCTGCATGCAAGTCAATTTACTGTGGAAACCACCCAGCTGTTCCCCTGCCCAAATTAGCCAGCTAACAGCCAACAGCCTGGTATAATAATACCACTTACCACCACCACTGGGCCTGCCACGCCAGACCAAGCAAGCAATGTGTGTTTGGTGCTTAGAAACTCTTTCAGAGAAGCCGCCCTAAATGACCTCATGTCATACTCAGGAGCTTCAAACCCCAGTGCACTAACACCCCAGAGTGGCAACTGCCAGGAGAACTCCTGTTCTCACAGGGACTCCAGACCAGGGGCTCACTCCCTTGGTCAAGGTAAGTCCCTGCTTGGCCTGAGACAGGATGAGGCCCGCTCAATCTTCCACAGTAGATCCCATCCGGCATGACTCACAAAGGAGGTGAACTCGCCCCACTTCCATCATCCCTAGCAACCCAGCCAGAGACACTGGCCTCCTCAGGCTTTAGGCAATGCGTGGGTTCCCCGAGGGTGCTGTGCAACAGCAGTGCTCTATTTAAAACTATAGCCATTCTGCGAGAATTTTTAAGAATGCACTTAAGAGCACAGCAAACGTTTAAAGAGCTAAACGATCTAAGAATAAAGATTCGCCATTTTGTTGACCAAGCTCGAGGAGTGAGATGCAGAGGATTTAACGGTAAGGAGTCCCCACCACCCGTGATGTACGCAGCATAATGCAGTGGAATCCCAGAGCCGCGACCTGGGGCACGTTACTCAAGCTTCTACTGCTTGCTTTCCTCGTCAATAAACTGATCTCTCTTGGTATCACAGTGAAAGAGCAGATAAGAAGTCATCCTTTAACACAGCGAAGCGTACACAGTATGGCAATACTAAGCCATAAATTAATGCTCACCTCTATCTTCGATGCTTTTAAAGAATGTCTTTTCTTTAGTACCAAGCATTTCTTTTCTTTTCCCTTTTATTATATTCTCAAATTCTTCTGTCAAAATTAATGACCCACATATATTCTAATTCTAGCAATTCAGTATATTTTCCCTAAGGACATGTGTGGAAAAGTATGTCAAGATATATGTCCAGTGATGGTCACTTCAGCTTTGTTTGTGACCTTCAACAAAAGTAATGCCTGCTAACTAGAATTCTATTACAGCATTTAAAATGAAAAGGTAGTTCAATGGGTGCCAATACAAAGAAAGAGCTTGAATATATAACTTTATATAGTATGATTAAATATAAATATAAAAACTTTAAACAGAAATTAAAATATACATGTCATTATAAGCATTGGTGCCAAATTAGTTTACTACTGGGGAGAAAAAAATATATAAGGTGGGAGGATGGGAGAGGCAAAATAATGGCCCCCCTGTCCACATCCTAACCCCTCAAACCTGTGAATATATTATCTTACATGGCAAAAGAGCTTTGCAGATTAAATTAAGGATATTGAAGACGTGGTGTATATATACGCAATGGAATATTACACAGTAATAAAACAGAATAAAATCTTGCCATTTGCAATACAAACAGATCTAGAGGGTATTATGCTAAGCGAAGTAAGTAAGGCAGAGAAACACAAATACCATATGGTTTTACTTTTATGTGTAATCTAAGACAAACAAACAAACAAACAAAAAACAAAAACAGACTCACAGAAACAGAGACCAAAGGGGTGGTTACCAAAAGGGAGGAGGTAGAGGGACGAGTAAAAAAGGACAGGGAACATAGTCAACAATATTGTGATAAGTTTCCACAGTGACAGATGATTACTAGACTTAGTGGGGTAATCACATTGTAAGGCATAAAAATGTTGATTCTCTATATTATACACCTGAAACTCATATCACCAATATAATATTGCTTATCAACTGTCCTTAAAAAATTTTTTTTTAAATAAATTAAGGATATTGAGAATGAGAAGAGTATCTGGATTACCCAGGTGGGCCCAACCTAATCAGAGACTCTATCTTGGATTTGACTACATAAGAATGGTCAGACAGAAGACGAAAGAAGAGGCAATGAGCCAAAGAACACCGGTAACCTCTAGAAGCCAGAAAAGGCCAAAACTCTCGAGCTCATTGATTTTAACCCAGTGTGATCCAGGTTGGGCTTCTGATCTACAGAAGTATGAGATAATAAATTTATGTTGTTTCGCAACACTAGCATGGCTACAAAAGCTTCCACATAGCACTCAGCTCCTTCTGCCTGAAAAATCTAGGCTTTTTCTCTTCCGCAGAGGACAATGTTCTACTTACATGCAGAGGCCCAACTTATGTCATCTCTTAGGTAAGGGCTTCCTCCTTAGGCGTCTCTCTTGTAGCTGAATTTAAGGGGGCTGCACATAGCTTGGTCCACCCTGCTGGATGGTGTACTCCTTGAAAACAGGGCTTGAGGCTTATTTGCCTGTGCAAACCCAACACCTCATAATAGGCATGACATGTGGTTAATGATTAGTAAGTGTTTGCTCAACAGAAATGACCACTGGATAGCATTAAATCCAAACCGATCTAGTAAATCCCGGTTTTAAAGTTAACAAGGAGTCTTTTACTGAGAAAAGACTGTTGTTATCACATACGCATTATCCAGATATCTGTTCCATAAAGGTAGAAGTTATATCCTTCAACCCCACAAATCACAGCCAACAGTTCTGAGTTTACTCTTTCAAAATCAAAATTTGACTTTGATTTATAAAGGATGTTGATCATCATGAGACACTTCTTCAGAGCTCTGGGGCTTCAAATTTCCATTTGGAATCTTCCAATTCCTGCTATAAACATTTGTGAGTTATATTTAGACTACTAGCTGTAGTGCGAAATTAGCCCTCCCTCCTCTTACCAAATCAAACACATCCATTTCCCAGTAGAACATTTTATAATCCAGTGAGGGGTAGGAGGGAATGACAACCCAGTTGTTAAGGCTGAGAAATAAAACAATCTCAAACCTCAAATCTGCTCTACTAATGACTCATTTAATAGCAAAAAAGCCAGGAGAGGAGATAGAGTGATATTTGACTAGATATCCACCTACTAAAGGCTATATCCACTAAAGCTAGAGCCAGAAGCTTTTGTTTCGATCTCCCAGCAGCATTCTGTTTAACAAATGTTAGAGCCTCCGGCTCTATGGTAATAGTTATTTCCATCGCTCAATTAGAGGCCAAAGTACTGAAGAGGCTGCATTCATGTTTGAATGAGACATCATATATAACTAATGACCTCACAAACCTTTATCCAATCATAGACGAGTTGCAAACACTGTATTCTTCATGGGTATGTAAGCCAAGCGCATGGTTTTGTTTTGTTTTGTTTTGTTTTGTTTTGGTGGAAGTATCGTTTTCATGTTCAAGTCTTTAACCCTTTTGAGTCACACAGGATTTAGCTTTTTGAGTTTGGCTTCTTTCATAGAACATAATGTATTTGAGATTCAGTCAAATAGTTGTTGTTTGTTCTTTATTCCTGCTGAGTAATATTCCATTGATAGACACATCATTTTGTCTATTTACTTGCTGAAGGACGTGAGTATTTCTCCCAGTTATTGGCAATTATAAATAAAGCTTTTAGAAATAGTAGCCTATGGGTTTCTGTGTGAACAGAGGTTTTCATTTCTCATGGGTAAATACCTAAGGGTAGAATTGCTGGCTTGTATGATATGTTTAACTTTGTAAGAAACTACCTGTTTTCTGAGTGGCTGTACCCTTTTACCTTCCCACCAGCAATGCAAGTGAGTTCTAGTTGCTCTACATCTTTGCCAGGACTTGGTGTTATCCATTTTTGTTTCATGTGCTTGTTTTTTAGCCATCTTAATCGGTATATAGTGGTATATCATTGTGTTTTTCTTTTAATTTTTGATTTTAAAATAATTGTAGACTCACATCAAAGTTGAGAAAATAGTAGAGTTCCTGGGTGTCCTTCACCCCAGATCCCCCTTATCTTACATAACCATAATACAGTTATCAAAAGCAGAAACTGGATACTGTATAATACTATTAACTAAACTAAAGACCTTGTTCAGATTTCATTAGTTTTTATATGTACTCTTACTCATGTCTGTTTTTTTTTGTTTTTTTTTTTTTGCATACAGTTCTATAAAATTTTATCACATGCATAGATTCACGGAAACATTACCACAATCAGGATATAGATCTGTTCCATCATGTTCCACATGTTACATCTGTTTCATGTTATATTTTGAAAAGACCTTTCTAGTTTTATAATCATCATCAGCTGGAAGGACTTTGGTAAATGATGACTTTCTTCTGCCCATTTTCCTTGACCAAATTAAAAGTTATCTCTCCTCAGGCTATTACGTGCAAAACACTGTTGATGGAGAAGTTCACTTTTCAGGATGGGTGTCTATCCTATTCCTTCTTTCTATATTATACACCAAGCCCAGTAGAAGCAGTATGGATAGAATGATTACCAGGAGAGCAGTAGTTCCTACCTTTAAAAGAATATAAAGCACAGAGATATTCACATACGCACACAACTACGAATTGTGACAAGTACTATCCATGACTGAAAAGTAAAAGGTGCACTGAAAGATTAAAACACTATCTGGTTTAGACTGGGAGGCCCCTGTGACGTGACCTCATCCTCAGACTCTCAGTATTTGTGGCCTTCCCACAGGAACAGAGTGTCTAAGTATCTGAGCCATTGAGCATTGAGTATATAAACAACAAAACAACAAGTTCTTAAAGCAGAAGAATACAAGGAAGCCCTCCAAGGCTCAGGAACTGCACTGAGGACTGCTTATCTTGGCCTTACGTTAAAGCATGGCCCAAAAAATAGAAATAATTGGCAATTTCCCATGTGAGTTACCTTAGGGTCACACACTGGCCTACATCTGCCCCCGAAATTTCTTTCCAACCACCTGCCGTAGTGAGTCAAATTCTACCATAAGAGATCCTTTAGTTACAGAGGTATCCATCTGCGTTAGGCTAGTCACAGTGAAATCCGAACATCAAGGAGGGACATAGTAACCCATCACTGGATGATGGCTGGCATGATTCTCTCTTCCTGTCTGAGCCACACACACACACACATCTTTCAGGGCAGAGTTGCTCCTCTCCCCTTGTGTCCTCATTCTAACCTGTACACATAATTATTATTATTAATCTCTAATGCTGTTTGTTTTCATGTTTCTCTGCCCCTTCTATACTGATAGCCTCAACAGTCTGATTTGTCTCCTGGCATCTGTGCCCCAGCTCCCAACCACACAATAGATGGTCAGTAAATTTTTGTGACTATTCAAGATGACTATCAGATTACAATGTGCACAGCAGGGAGTGAACCAAGGCACATAGGTCTCTATAGGAAAGATGACAATCTGAGGCATGAGACAGTTGGTCCATTTCAAGAAGTGAACCACAGAGTAGTTAGTATAACAGCAGGATGCTTGGCCACCTAGGAAAGAGGGTGGGGGCAGGACAGAAGGGGATGGTGTGAGGGAGTAAGAAACAAGACTCATCCATACATGATAAAGCTCAGACTCAGATCAGCTTGGCACCTGCCAGGAAAATGGCAGATATACTTTGAGGAGGAGAGTTGGGAAAGAAAGGGCAAACACTGTCTCTAGCACTTAATTTCTAAAGGCATTTGCCAAGAGCAAGGCTGGAGAAGACCAGGGGTTCAAAAAGAAGTAAGCATTGGCAACAGCTGCTGAGGGAGTCAGCTAAGAAATCCGTAGGAAATGAGAAAAGAAGAAGAAGAAGAAAAAAACTTCCAGAAAACAGCTACTTTGTTGTACATGCTTCTGCCTCTTTCCAGAGAGACCCTAATCTTTCCTAAACTGTAACAAGCTTCCAAAATACTCTGGGGCCCTCTGTGCACAAAGCCAGGACCTACGTGAAGGCCAGTGAGGGCTGGCTACAATCCTGAAAGCCCTCCTGGGCCAGCTACAAGGAAAGACGCCAGGCTCACGAATGAGCTGATGAAAAAATTAAGATGTTGCTCTTGGCACTGCTCTTGTTGAGCCGCTTGCACATAGAAATTTTTTACATTTAGTGACTAGTAAATGCAGAAACTCCAAAATCAAAACACTAATTGTTTTGCAACCTTAAAACACTTACTTTGCTACTATTTTAAAGTACGAGAAAATTATGCCACCCATGTTTTTCCAAAACCACTAGCTGTTGAAATAAATCAGCACATGGCTTTTCATCAAGACTTTCTCTTAACCAGCACCTTGACCTTTGCCATCCTGCAGCAGACCGGGGTGAGATGTGGACATGAAAGTAAAGTACCTGAAAAGAAGAGGAAAGGGCACAGCTGCCAGCCACACAGCTGCCAGCCACACACCACAGTAGCCACCCTCCTGTAACACCCAGCAAATCTCAGGGACGGCTAGCTCGAAGAGCCACCAAGTGATGATCTGAAATATATTCAAAACTAATAGGGACAACCTTCCATCAGTTTTGCTTACAATTTTTCTATTATGCCCATATATGGCTAATAAATGTTACTATCATAATGCTAGTTGCTATAAACACTGAGCTCAGATGCAAGGTGCCAAGGACAGGCAGGCAGCCACAAGTTCAAGTTACACTAAATTGCTTCCACTCTCTCTGTTTATTAAAGTGTAGCTGACATACAATATTATGTTAGTTTCAGGTGTACAAGATAGTGATTTCCTACTTACATAGCTTACAATGTGCTCATCATAATGACTACCTGATACGGTAAAAAGTTGTTATTGACTATATTCCAGATGCTGTATGTTACATCCCTATGACTTATTTTACGACTGAAAGTTTGTACCTCTTATTCCCTTCACCTTTTCACTCTTCCCCCAGCCCTCTAACCTCTGCCAGCTAACAAATTATTCTCTGTATTTATGAGTATGTTTCTGTTTTATTTGTTCATCTGTTTTTTTTTTGTTTTTGTTTTTTGATTCCACATATAAGTGAAATCATGTGGTATTTGTCTTTCTCTGACTTATTTCATTTAGCATTATATCCTCTAGGTCCACCCATGTTGTCACAAATGACAAGATTTCATTTTTTAATGGCTGTGTAATATTCCATTGTGTTTGTGTGTGTGTGTGTGTGTGTGTGTGTGTGTGTGTGTGTGTGTGTCATCTTTTCTTTATCCATTTATTTATTGATGGTTACCTAGGTTGCTTCCATATCTTGGCCATCATAAATAATGGTGCAATGAACACAGGGGTCCATATATCTTTTTGAATTAGTGTTTTCATTTGCTTCACATGAATATCCAAAAATGGAATATCCAGAAATGGATCATATGACAGTTCCATTTTTAATTATTTGAGGAATTTCCAAAATGTTTTCCATAGTAGCTGCACCAATTTACAATCCCACCAATAGTGCACGAGGGTTCCTTTTACTCCAGATCCTCAACAACACTTGTTACTTGTTGACTTTTTGATAATAGCCATTCTGACAGGTGTGAGGTTATATCTCATTGTGGTTTTGGTTTGCACTACTCCAATGATTAGTGATTTTGAGCATCCTTTCATATGCCTCTTCGGGGTAAGATTCCCGTGGTTACCGTGTCTCCTCTCCTACCCTTCTCCATGTGGTCCCTCTTTTGTCTGTTGTGCAGAAATCAGCCCCCAGTTCTTCCTCAGGAGGAATGGCTCTATATGTAAGTGTATATTCGGTGTGTCCGTGGGAGGAGGTGAATTCAGAGTCCTCCTATACCGCCATATTTGACCCAATCCACTCTCTATTTAAAACAAGGTTTCACCTGAGAAGGACCCTGCTTCTTGGTAACACAGTACATTATAAGATAAAACAGAAAGTGAAATCTGCAAGGTAGTGTTCAGCGGCCTTTGACAAAATGAGCAAAGTGAGTAAAACCGTCCCTTTCACCTCCAGTTCACAAAGGTCATCAGACACGAGTTCAATCCTCTGGTCCCCAAAATACCCACTAGGTGTGACTCTCAAACAAGTACACCTTCTCCCCACAATTTTAGTGTTCGAGGCTCTAAAATTATCTTCTTTGCTTCTTCTTCACCCCCACCTCCCATCCCAAACCCAAACTCTCCTTCCCAATCAGTGCACTTAGGAAATGGACAATCTAAGGGGTGAAAGACACAAAGGCTTCTCCCACCTATAGTATTTATAGTTCAATACTATACATAGTATGTTAAAATATCCAAGTCCTCCCTCACCCAAAAAAGTATTACAACAATTGATTTAAAGAAAAGGATAGCACTAAAATTGCATTAAACACATAGCTTCAATTAATGAGATCAGTATTAAGCTTTATATAAACCTCAAAATTGAGCCACTTAAACCCAAACTGTTGTATTTATATACATTTTTTCAAAAATATAAACTACATAACGCAAATATTCCTAACTGCTGCTTCACATTTGAAACTGGAATGGGGTTATTCTTCAATGACAAGATGCTGCCAGGGAAATGTCATGCCCCTTGTATTTTCAAACCCACGAAAAATAACTATGAATGAAAGCTGAGTCTGAAATCTCATTTCAATTCCGACTTTCCTCCTACCCAAGGAAAAAGAAGCATATGTTAAGTTCAAAAGACCCAAACAAGATATCGAGATATGAGCACTAAACAAAAGACTTTTATATAATTATCTACAAATGCAAAAAATGCAATTCATTGCAATTATGCCTCTGCCTACAGGCCATTGTGTTCTGTCATAGGTATTTCTAAATGATGCAGTCTAAGTAAAATGCCTATTTTCCCTAGCTAATATAAGGACAAGAAGAAGAGAAACCAACATTTTGGTGATTATCTACTTACCATGGTATGGTATCAAACTCTGATATGACAAGCACTTGAGATTGCTAAATGTACTGTCATATCCATTCTCCCTTTCTTCTTTAATAACAGAACCCCAGCTTTTTAAATTGGCACCCAGAATCAGTTCTGTAATTCTCAGACCCTTTTGCAGCTAGGTGTGGCCATGTGGCTATGTTCTAGCCCAGAAGTTCTCAAAGTGGGATTTGGGGACCTCTGGGAATCCCCAACACTCTTTTAGGTAGTGCATGAAGCCAAACTATTCTCACGATAATACTAAGATGATATTTGTTTTTAATGCTCACTCTCTCATGAGTATCCAGGACATTTTTCAGAGGCTCCATGACACATGATGCCACAACAGACTGAATGCAGAAGCCAATCTGAGGATCTCTCTATCTTCTATTAAGCCAGATATGAAAGAGATTTACAAAAATGTATAGTGGTGGTAGTCTCACTAATAGCTGGGAAATAGTTATTTTCCCCTCAAAAGTAATCTATGCTAAGTAATGTTTTATTTTTTTTTAATGAATTATATATCTTGTAAATTTCTTTTAATTTCTAACACAGAAATTGTTTGCATTACTTTCCTATTGCTGCCGTAACAAATTACTACAAATATGGTGGCTTGACCTGAACTATCTCATAGTTCTGGAGGTCAGAAGTCTAAAAATAGGTCTTACAGGGCTAAAATGAAGGTGTTGGAAGGACTGAGGTTCCTTCTGGGGTGAAAGCAGACTATCTCCCCTGCCTTTTCCAGCTTCTACAGGCTGCCTGTACTTCTCGGCTCAAGGTCTCCCTTCTAACAATGGTAATCCTCGAAATTCTTTCTCCAACTCTGACACCCTTGCCACCCTCTTATTAGGACCCTTTTGATAACACTGAGCCCACCTGGATAATCCAGGCTAATCTCCCCATCTCAAAATCCTTGATATAATCACATCTGCAGTCTCTTTTGCCAGAGAAAGTAACATATTGACAAGTTCTGGGAATTTGGAGGCCTTTTCTCTGCTTACTGCAAAATACTAGATATAACCTATATAAGCAAAGCTCTTTGGGGCCCCAATAATTTTTCAGAGAACCACTATCCTACCATATGAAGAGATTAAGGTAGTTATTCGGTGGGAAAAACTCAGAAAAGCTAAGTCATTAGCCGAAGACATGTAGACTGTGAATAAAATTTCAACTTGAAGCCAGTTCACCTGGCTATTGATGAACCTGGAATGGCTCCCTCTATGCTTTGCTGCCAACCCCCAAACACAGTGACTGAGGCAAAGTCAAATAAAAATTATTCTGTGGGCATTTTTCAGACATCAAATAAAGGATATGACAACAAGCAGGCAGAAGTGAATTTGGTGAGCAGGATGGAGGACGAGTTAGAGAAGAAGGTGTTTAAAATAATCTTACTTTTCAAAACCTTATTTAGAAATATCCAAGTTCATTACCTTGTGTGAGAAAGGAGGAAAATGTTATGAATGGCCAAGTGTTCCAGCGCCAAGTCAGAGAGGGACAAATGACAATTCTCCAACTAAAGGAGCATGATTAGGACTAATGCCCACAAGACACGGGGAGCCATGTGCAGCAAAGCACTGCTCTGAGTCACACAATAGGGTCTGGTAACCAAACTCAGATTTATGGTCACTTGTCTTGACAATGACTGTCAAGCCCCAATTTTTAACACCCTAACTGAAAAGGACATCTGTAGGACTGCATTCTTGGGCTAACTCTCTGCATCATTTTGACATGATCAGAGCCAGATTTTGTAGCAGAAAAGAAACTGCACTCAAGTGAACTCTGTTAAAATTACACTAATAATCCAAATCATAACTTTCTAAGAGACACATATTTACAGTAAAAGAGGAAAAATGGAAAGCTCAAATGGCCAGTTACTGCTCTACCAAACGAACTGCCAGGCCCAGGCCAACTGAACTGGGAACAGTGGCAGTTAAGATCCCTCTCACTACCCCTAAGCGGTGTGCACTTGGAAACAAGGCTCCCAGAAGGCTGGGCGGGGCTTCCTTGGGCACCACTGGTCATTCCTGGTAAGCTTCTCCAGTTCTACTTCATCTCTTTCTCACTTCTCCAGGTGAAGCTTCTGGAGTGCTCAGCCAACCAAACCAAAAACCAGCAGTAGTGCCTGAACTGACAGCCAACAGTAACTCAGGAATATGAAGACACAGAGTTAGTAAGTACTCGTTAGAACCTGCAATCCAAGGGAGAAAAAGCCACAGAATTACCTGATATTTATATTTTCCAAGTGAAAATATGGGATCGAAAACAGGCAGTCCCTCAGAGAACCTGTAGCCACAGAGCTCAGTATTTCCTAGGAATGTTTTCAGCACCTGCCTTTTCTATGATTACACTAGTATTACAAGAATGCCACCTGTAACCTACAAAGCATAAAGATTTTGCAGATTAGAAACATGCCTAACACATCACTTTCATCATAAAGTCCTAATCCACACCTATCTGTCAGATCTGTGTAGCCTCTAAAAAGGTATGGTTGCCTACAGGTGATTATTCCCCTGCAGAATGAATACACTATGAAATCAGCAACCTCCGTTGACAACCATTTTGAAATCAAAATTTTTTCATGTGCCAAAGCCAAAGTCAATTTAATATCTTATTTACCAAAAATTTCATGCTATTTTCTATGCCTACAAATGGGATGTAGAATGTAAGGACACGGAGCTTACAGAGATGATGCCTCTAATTCACAACAGCAAACAGCAAATTTTTGCTGTTTCAGTTGTGGATCTATGCCTGCGGATGCCTTTCTTCCATGTCTAGTATTCCGGATAGAAAGAAAATGACACTTTAAAGGAAAATTGATTGGGAGGCATAAGAAAGGGGTGCTGAGAAAGAACCCTGTTCTTACGAGTTATTCCAAAAGCAGTGATTCCAATTTCCAAGGAAGTAAATATTCAAAAGATTAACTAGAAAAAAAGAAAACAAAACAACAAAAAAAAAAAAAAAAACCAGGCAAAAAGTGCAAAAGTCATATGAGTACAGATGTGGCTGAGCTAGTTTTCAAAGAAATCACTACTTCAATATTTTCCTATCCTTAGTTGAAATAAAGTAATTTATCATGTAAAGTTTAAAAGGTTTAATAAAATTGATAAAGGGCTTATACAGAAAAAAACGATTTTAAAATATCACTTCGGCACTACTAATTTAGGGATTGTGGTGAACTAGATATTTGCAGGACCCTTCAGTTATACTATAATTAGATTATGGATAAATGGTTTTTTAAAAATAGTTCTTAATGCATTGGTTAAACTCGAGGTAGAGAAACAAATCCCAGGAGGATATGGTAGGAACAGTGCACTGAGACCTGAGCCAAGAAGAAAGCAGGAGCCGCCCTGGAGGCAAATTATGAATGGGACAAGCACCTAGACCTTCAGCTTTTAGCAAGATGGGGAAAGCCCAACCTGCAATCAGGATTCCTAAAGGGAACAAAAGTGGTCCTGGGTCTACAGCATCTCCTGGTTCCTAGGACAAACATACAAACATTTCAAGAAGACTTCAAGATTCCAAGATATAATTATCAAACAAATATCAACATATAATCAAAACTGGAAACAAACCACAAATACAAATTTGGACCACCAAGGATTTCACATAGTAGCATTATAAAATACAGAATATAAAGTAACTCTCTTTGGTGTTGCCTAAAGATATAAAAAATGGAGTGAAAAAAAAAATGAACAAGCAAAAAGAGACCATCAAAAAATACTCAAGTAGATATGAAGTAGAAATAGAGCTTTTAGAAATGAAGAAATATAATCACTGAAATTAAAAACTCAAGGGCTGGGTGAAATTAAAGATTCAACACAGCTGAAGAGAAAATTACTGAACCAGAAGCTAAATCTTAAGAAATTACCCAGAATGAAACCAAAAAAAAAGACAGGGAAGAAAACATCAAACACAAATTAAAAGACATAAAAATAAAAGTTCTAACACCTATTTAATCAAAACCAAGAGACAATAGAGAGAATAGAAGACAGACAGTATTCAAAGCATTAATAACTGAGAAATTTTAAGAGCTAATGAATAACATGTAACCACACATATATGAAACACAAAAAATACAAGCAAGATAAAAAACAGAAAGCTGCACGTAGACACACTGTAGCGAAACTGCAGGACCCCAATGACGAGTAAACTCTCTTAAAATAATCCAAATCACTTATTAAAAAATGGCAAATGAAAGACTACCAATTTCCTAAGAGCAAAAACGTAAGCCATAGGACAATGGAACAATGTTCACAATCCTAGGAGAAAACAACTGTCAACTAAGACCTCTGACAGTGAAACACAGACATTTTCATGGAAATCAAATTGATAGATTTTATCACCAAGAGATTCTAAGGAAAAAAATTCTGAAAAAGGCAAATCTCACCAGAGGAAAGGTATAGCTGCAAGAAGGAAATAGAAGCAAGATACGGCAAACATACAGGTAAAGTTAAACAAAGACTATCTCTAAACGATAACGATTATCTAATTTGTATGCTAAAACATGTAACAGAACTGAAACACTAAAAAAACACATAAGCACAGAAGGAGACGGTCTTCATTAGGTGTCCTTTGAGTTTTGTATTAGTCTAGAAGGAGATTAAAAGACCTTAACTACTGATTGACTTCAAAATGGTTAAGTGTGCACAGTGTACTTTCAAGGCAATCATTAGAAAAACAGAAATAGAACGCATAATTTCCAAACCCGCAGAGAAAAAAACTGGATGAGAACACAAATTAACAAAAACTTTAATCCAAATGAAAAAAAAAATGAAGATTAGCAATAAAAACAGACCAAATACACAGTTAAAAGAGAGATGTTAGGCTATATTTCAAAAAACAAAACCAAAAGAAACAAAACAAACAAACAAAAAAAAAATCCAGAAAAAAACAAAACTGCACTACCCATACAAGAAAAGACTGAAAAATTGTTCACATTAAAGTCATGAACTGTTTTCCAAAGATGCTAAAAAGAAAGATGCTCAAT
Organism: Pteropus medius; assembly: GCF_902729225.1. Taxonomy (NCBI): domain Eukaryota; kingdom Metazoa; phylum Chordata; class Mammalia; order Chiroptera; family Pteropodidae; genus Pteropus; species Pteropus medius. Next base: position 29,862,211 of record NW_024344378.1, on the reverse strand, counting down.
CTTACTATTCATCAAGATAATGCAAATTAAGACCACAACGATATGCTATATTATATCCACTAGACTGACAAGAAAATACCAAACGTTGGAAGTGGAGCAACAGATAAACTGTAATACAGATTTTCACAACAGAATTTTATTTAACATTAAAAATTAATTTACCACCATAGCATGCAACGAGTGAACTTTAAGAACATAACAGTGAAAAAATGCATGTTGCAGAACACTTCACGTAATGTACCATTCTTATCAAATATATATATATATATATATATATATATATATACATACATACACATATTAATTATGTGCCAGAATGGAAATTAATTACCGACACTATGAACACTTTAGTTCATCTGATTTTTATCTTTGGCACAAGACTTCCTCCATGAAGGAAGACATTTACTGGTCTATGTTTTAGAGTAAGCTCTTCATCTCATCTCAGATTGACACTCTGAGCAACACTGGCCAAAACTCTTCGACTCCAGAGAAGAGGGCAGACCTGGTAACTATAACCTTCCAGAATAAAGAGCCTCAATCAAAACCAATTCCAGATTAAAGGAAAGGCCTGGCCCCAAATGACTCTCTCAGGCCTCCCTAGAATCCTTCCTAATAACTTCTTCTGTAAACATTAAATTATTATTAATAGTTTTCGTCAAAGATGAAAAATGACTTAGTGAGATAGAGATTTTCATTTACGTGGCCCTTTTTCCTTTTAAATGTCAAATTTAAATGTTAAACTTTTAAATGTCCTGGTTTATGTGACTTCAGATCCAGCAGCACCCTTTTCTGTCATTTCAGTGACTCGGGTAGGCATCATCTCCTGTGCCTTTTGTTTTAAACACTTCTACCACTCTGGCCCACGTTGCCTCCCTCCTCCCATGAGGAAGCTGGCTTCTTCGATCCTTTTTCCTTCCTTTCCCAAACAATACTGGCCTTTCTTTGGTTGATTTTGACCTGGGACACCTCAAAGGCCTGGAAGATCTCTCCACCCATCAGAGCCTCACACACAGTCTCAGAGCAGAGCAGGAGCTATTCTGAGGAACTTCAGATCTATGAGAAGTTTGGGAATGGATAAAATGCCGAGTTTGACTTACGTGTTGTCTTTCATACGCCCCCGTCTATGCTCCTACTTCACTGTTCTTGAAATGCAGGAAATCCACAACTCCTTTGGTCACTGAAGCTTTGCCTGGAACAATAAAGGCAGGAAATGAGAAAAGAGGCAACCAGAAGGAACCAAAGAGTCTGCTGAGGAAAGAGACGTTCTTTCAGAAAGAATCTTGACATTTAAATGATAAAAGGTCCATTTGAGTTAAGGAAAATCTCTATCTTAGTCTAAGGCATTTTTCATCTTTAACCACAACTATTAATGGTAATTTAATGTTTGTACAAGAAAATCATTACTATTTACAAAGAACTTTCACATGTACTTTCTCGTTTGAGCCATAACACCTTAAAAATAGGAAAATATTATTTTTAAACGCAGCAGCCAAACTTCCCAAAGGTTAGCCAACTTCCCCATGACCATTCAGCCAGCAAGTATCAAAAGAAGAATTAGAACCACCTCTATGCGCCTCCTCATTCCAAACTCTTGTATGGCACGAAATGATATGACAGTTTCGACTTGAAAAGCAGTCTTATTATTTCTTCTTGCACTAGATATACTTTCTTAGCCAATAGATATAGAAATGGTTTGGCTTACTGAGTGACACAGACACTGTCAAAGGATTAAATGTTTGTTTACCAGAGATAACTCAAAGGGTAGAAAATCCACACCAAGATAGTTAAGAAACGCATGTATCTTTTCCATATAATCTCCTTTTCGCCTTAAGTCATAATTATAATTGCTGGGCTTTTTTTTTTTTCCCAACTTGGAAATAACTTTGAGCTTACAGAAAAGTTGTAGAATAATAATAGTACAAAGAATACCATGTATTCTTTACCCAGATTCATCTACTTATAACATTTAACCCATATACTTAATCGTTCACTCTCTCTCTCCAGACACATTCACTCTCTATATTTTTTTTCTGAGCCAGGTGGAGATAAGTTCCATACATCATGCTCTTTACTTCTAAATACTTCATAATTTATTTCTTAAGATAGGGATACTCTTACATAGCCATAATTTTATTAATATTAGTAGATTTAATACTGATACAGTTATTTAATCGGCCACCATTCGCAATTAACCCAGCAATTTCTTTTCCTCCAACTCAGGATCCAGTTCAGGGTCAGGTATTGCATTTAACTGCCATTAATCTGGAACACCTGGCTTTCCTTTGTCTTTTATTACACTGACACTTTTAGAAAAATATAGTCCTCCCCTTTTTTATATGAATAAAACATTTCCTTTTGACTGGTCTGACATTTCTTCATGATTCAATTCAGGTCATGTATTATAAGTCAGGAAACTCCAGAGGTGATGTTTTCTTCTCCAGGAGTCACATCTGAAAACATATAAAGTCCATCTGATCCTCCTTGGCAAAATTAATCTTAATCGCCCAGCCAAGATTTTGTCTAATTTCTCCAATGGAAAATTATTATTTTTCCCTTGCAACTAATAAGTAATCTGTGGGGAGCTACTTTAAGACCATAAAAATATCTTATCCCTCCATCCAAAATTTCCCCCGACCCATTGGTGATCGTTGCCTGATTTAAACTGTATTACAATGGTTACAAAATGCTGACTATTCCAACTCCAGCATCCCCTCTACATTGTCAGTCATGACTCAGCATTGTACATTAATTGTTCATTTGTTTATCTTCTTATGATGAGTGTGGATATGTGAAGTCCTGCTTTTTCAATGGTTTATAATTTATCACTGGACTTAATTATTTTGGTGCTCAAACTGTCAGATTTAGCAGGTACCCTGCCATACAAATTCTAGCCTCTGTGCAGCCCTGACCTCCATTTCACCATCCTGCTCGCCAGAGCTACCCTCCCAGTACAAAGGAGAAAAAGTGCTCGAGCAGAACACCAGTGCAAATGTGGGTCTCACCTCATGGGAGTTTTTTCTCTCAAGGATCACAGGTCCTGGTTGCTTGCCATCCAGTGGCTAACAACAACTGCCTCATATATTCTCCAGTTTTGTAGTTTACCACTGGAGGGCAAGTCCTCTTTTCCTCTGTATGCCGTCAACATTAGTTATGTTAAGGAACATGGGGCTGCTCTATTAGAGGGGCTAAGAATCAAATGCTTTGAGCATATAATAAAGTCTCTTTACTTAAAACATTTCAAAGAAACTCTCTTAACAATTTGTTTCTTAGAAATGTATGTGTTTATGTTTATTGCAGCACTGTGGCAAGAGAAATGCTCTCTAGCAGTCAGGCAATTCCAAACAAAATAACAGGAAAATGTCTCGATTCCTTCCACAAAGCTGATACTCACTTGGGACAGCCAGCTGGCTATCACTCTGACACATATTTACATTAATTTCTACAAGTCTTCCTCCAAATGGCATAACGAAACATTATAGTCTATCCAAAGAAATGAAAGTTAACTGCTAGTCTTCATTTTTCTCGTTTATGTACATGAACTTAGGGGTTGGGAGAAGACTCCTTTTCATATAAATCATTTTCTGGTGTCTTTCCATTTCTACTTCTAAGCACTGGTGAGAAAATAATTAGCAAAAAAAAAAAAAAAAAAAAACAGTCGAAAAAGAAACTTGCAACCCCAGACACAAAGTTAATCCAAAGGAAACTGACAAACAAGAATGCATTTTTCATCACATTCTATGAGAAAAGAGAATTTTGCAATCACAGGAAAATGGAGAATAGGTCCTTCTCTGCACAAACTAGCTTTGCGCCCACAGCACGCACATGCGCTTGCGCACACATGTAGCATTTCAGAGCGCCAGCAGAAATGTGATGTAAACACAGTTGTCTATCTGTCGTCCTCTCTGCCCAGGCACTCCCAATCTTATAGGGACTCTTAGATCAGTCTTTTCACAAGTTTCAGTGTCCCCATGTGGAACTTGTTGAATTGTTTCCTAACATCAGCACGTATCCAGCACTAATTAAACACAACTTCTGTGGTTTCCCATTTCGCAGGAATACAGTCAATTTCTGGGCTTGATAAAACAAGGCCTTCATGATCTGCTCCTTGCTCACCTTTCCATTCAACTCCTGACACTTTCTGCTCCATCACTGGTAAAAACCTTGTAGCCATTTTGCTTCATGAAACACTACCTCTTCTCTTCACTAACTCACTGAGGCCTGACAACCTCTGGGGAATATTTCATGGTCACCATTCAAAGCTGGGTTAATGCCCCAATCTTAGTATTCTCACACACCTGTGCTCACTTTCATAATGAATAATAATTACTGAGAACTTATGATGTGCTAAGCACTTAACATGCTTTATCTCATTGAGTGCTCACACAGCCTCTGCACAGTAGGTGCTGTTACCAGCCCACTCTACAGATGAACGAACAAGCAGAGAAGCTCAGCAGTTTCACAGTGTCACGCAGCTGGTGACTGGTGGAGTCAAAGAGCTGACAGTCTCTCCATGAACAGCACTAAACATATTTAATGAAAAAATTAACAGTATGACTGGTGTTTCCAGGTCAAGGCCCAGAATGCAACAAATGGCGACCCCATAACAACACTAAAAGGGTGAAAATAAGATGCAAAAGAATCATCAAAATTCCTCAGAAGACGATGTCATAAAGATACTCGTAAACTAATATCAACTATGATAGTTACAATAAAGACCAAAATATTTCAATGGATGGGGTGACTAGCAATTTCTAAGAATCCAGGAATATACACATGGCTCAAGCAAAAAATGTTTAAAAGTAGTGGGGAAAATGGGGAAGACTGTTCTTACGGGGCATAAAAAAAAAACAACAGGTGTACTAGATCAAAGATTAAAAGAACTTCTCTGAGGGGAGAATCTGAATATTTATATCATTAAATCAATTCCATTCTCAATAAATTCATATATCATACAACCAATACAATCAATCTTCTACTGAGGGTAACATGTTACTTCCTATACAAATTAAATAACTGAAGATTAGTGAATAGGCAAAAATCCTGCTATACTCCAACTGGGCCCTGTATGTCATTGATCTAATGTGCTCATTTCTAGCCACAGACTGTGGTGTTGGGTAGCTGAAGAAGGAGGCATGAAAAGGAATGTCACTGACCAGCTGCCTTACAAATGCTACACTAACAGTCTCAGGAAGAATAAGTCAAAGAAAATGAATATTTCAGTACAGCACATCACCTCACACAGGTTACCCTTTTTCCACATGGCAGACCTTGACTGTGAAAGAGGATATACAACTTCATGTCATAATAAATATCAGCCAGGATCAAAGTGATCAATGCTGGGTTCTACATTTCTGGGAAAAATTGGGGGTGGGGGTAGGAGATGGGGAGAAGGAAAAGGATCCAAAGCAGATACATAAAGATCACTGAAACCTAACTCGAGGTGTGAAACTCAAAGGGAAGGCTTAACCTAGGGAAGCGAAAACAAGGAGGACTCCACCACTTAACACTTTACACACAACCCTGCTAAGAACAACGAGCAGCGTTTTTCCGTTTCTACCAAGATGGAACAGAGAAAACAGTTTTAACCTAAAGTGTCAGAATTTTAGCTTCAATATGAAGACTCTTCCGAAAGAAAGAATGTTTAACTAAAGAACATGTAGTTTGTACACGCATGACATGATTGCTATGTTACCACTGTGCAGAGCTCCCAGCTGGGTATTAGGGCAGTGCTGGTATTCATGATTCTGCCTCAAGGAAGTTGCAGTAAGAATAGATAACACTGTTTATTGAGTACTTTACTAATACGCTAAAGGTCACTCAGGGAGACCTGAGAAGGAAGCCCAGTTCTGCAATACTGTGGGATTCACGCCCAGCCTCCTATTTTAAAGTCCAATCTTCTAACTATAGGCATAAAGCTAATGCACATGAAACTTACTATCTATAAAATGGGATAATACCTGCTTCATGAGGCTCTTGGAAGGATTCAGCAAGTTAATCATATAATATTTAGCCTGTGCCTATCACATAGTAAGCACTTAATAAATGTCAGCTATTATTAATGACAAATTAATTTTGTCAAATTTTTCCAGTTATTCAGTCTCTGATTCTATTAAAGCCAAAATTGAGAGTTATGTCAATAAGGCAAATATAACTTCCAGATGAAAAAGAACTGGTCATATGTTCAACCATTCAGCCCATCCATATCCATCTAGCCCCTCAACAGATTTTAATGGAGCACCCATCATCTGTAGGGCACTGGGGTGGGCCCTGTACGGAATACAAAGACAAAGATGACAGAGCTATGCTCAAAGAACATCATCATCATATCACTAACCACAAACATTTGTGGAATACTATATGCCAGACCCTGTTCTAAGCACCCTAAGCACCATGTGCATGTGTGTGTATATACTCTTTTAATTCTCACAATAACCCTTTAAAGTAAGCGCTATTTATTATCCCTGATTTACAGATGAGAAAACTAATGCACAGAGGATAAACTAACTTGCTCTAGGTTACACAGCTTGTAATTGCAGAGCTGGGATTCAACTCCAAGCTGTCCGATTTCAGTCTTGGGCTCTTCACCACTTGACATACTGCCTCCCCCAAGACTTGACCACTAAGAACCAGAGCAAGGACAAACTATGATAAGGGCCCAGCAGGAACATAAATAGCACACGGTATCATGGGGGACTTGTGTAATCTTTATACCTAACAGAGAGCACAAGTCCTTTAACTAAGGGACAATGTGTTTAAGTACACAATATCAACCCAGACTGAAAGTCATCCACAAAACACTGTGTCTGCCACTCTGAAGGGCCATCTTCTCAGACATTTAACACATGCTGAGAGAAAGAGGAGAGCTAAGAACCTGGCCTTAGAGGTCAGACATGCCTGGGTTTAAATCACAGGTCCTCCAATTTGGCCTTGAAGAAATTGTTTGACCTTTCTCTGTGCTTCAATGTCCTCACTGTAAGAACTAAATGAGATAATTTATGTAAAGAGCTTACTTAGTTCCAGTATCTGGCACTAAGGACTATGTAAATAAATAAAATAGATAGATAGATAGATAGATAGATAGATAGATAGATAGATAGACAGACAGACAGACAGACAGGCAGACAGACAGACAGATAGATAAATGCATGCTGCGGTTTCACTTCAAAACTCAATTCTAAGCCACGTGGGAAAATATCAACAAGTAGACAATATTGGTCTATAAACCAAAAAGAATGCTATCTATAGAATTTAAAAACCGTTGTGGATTCACTAAAATATCAGTAAATATGAACTGCTATAACTTGAAAAGTATTATAAACCTGTGTTTCAAAATACTTAGCAATAAAAAGAGTCTTCCATTTTAAGAGATAAGAGTAGCTGTTGTGTAGAGAGCCTACTCTGTTGTTAGTCCTATAACAAGCACTTCACAGATGTTATTCAATTTTCACAACCACTCAGAGTTTCATCAAACATTCCCAATTTTACAGATGAGGGTTCTGAGCCTCTCAGGGTTAAGTGATGGGCTCCCTGTCACACTACAATAGGCAACAGAGACTGATGCTTAAAACTGACTCGCCAGTGAGGTAAGCAGGGACATAATCTCAGGGTCCACAAAGCATTTCCTTGGCACCTATCAGAATTTTATTGAGCAACATTCAATGCAATCTATCTCTCATCCCCGAGATGTGCTTTAAAGAAGCCCAAATCACTGAAGGGTCACAATATATCACCCATCAAAGTGACATACTAGTACAAATTTCATTCTATCACCTAGTTTAGTCATAATGTCCCTTGGCAGCACTGTCAGAGAGGAGTAATTTACAAATAGCCATCATTATCTGAAAGTGACTAGATTTCCAATACAACAAATTAGACTCTAGAGTGGGGCCACTGGTGAAAAGGAAGTAACATCAATGGCATAACACAAGATAAGTGTTCAGGAGAAGAGTAGAGAAGGAAAACATAAATGAAAATATCCTTTTCTAATTTTGTTTATAGCAGAGCATCCTTATCACAAATGACTCTCAAACTTTTGTATTTATCGTTTTCTATGTTTCGCCGCCATCAAGAAGAAAAGGAGGTAGCAAGAACATTCACTGCGTAAATTCTAAGACTTGTGTCTGCCTCTAATAGTTCAGAATATGACCTCCATCCCTGAGGGGAGAAAGAGTCATGTTGTTGATCACCACAGGACAATATAGGGCTGGATGTACTGTAGGCTTTCAATAAATAAGGGTGTATGTTCAGACTAGGCACAATATAGAAATGCAGAGGAGAAATGTGTGAAGAGCTGCCTGAGGAAATATTACTTATCCCATTCCAGCAGCCCTCAGCACCAAAATGCTCTCTGGAACCTAACAGAGAAATGTGAGATTACGGGAGAATACATATATATACAGGAATTAACACATATTACACTTTGGGGGCGAAAAATGCCTCCCAGCCCCTTTTGACTATTCAGTTTTTGGAATGAACACATATTATGCTTTGGGGGCGAAGAATGTCTCCCAACCCCTTTTGACTATTCAAAATATTTGCCAATATTTTGAAATACTTATTGGCCTAAAATATGCCTCCTAATCTGCTATTTCAGAAATATGAATCATATATGCAAAAAAAAACCCTCACTGCTAGCATTGTGTTAGATACGGCTGACACAAAGAACAAGGCTGGGCCAACTACAGTTTAATAGAGACACAGGCCGTAAACAAATAATTACGATGCCACACAAATAATGTTTTCGGCAAAGTAGAACCAAGTGCGGGAGGGTACAGAGGAGGAAATGACTAACCTTGCTGCACATTTCAATCCCACATTGTGAAAAAGGACCTTTGCAATTTTCTTGTCCAATCCTCATTATTTTCTTTAAAGCAAAAAAGCAGCACAGTCCATCTATATCCATGAAAAACTACGCATTGCTTTAATGAATGCTAGTTAAATAAGTTCTTCCATTAATGATCAGGCACACTGTAATACTGGCTGCTGAAACACACACACGCTCACCTTGAGTGTTTAAGCTGTATCAGAACTTTTTGGTCCTAGTATTTTATCCAAAAGCCCTGGCCTTCTTTATAGCTGATTAAAATTGTATGTAATATTCTGTCCAAAAACCTTGAAGATACAAGCCAATGAATGGTTTATCTAAAATCATGACACCATCACTAGCAGTTTATTTTATTAAATTATTTAAGGGCTATCCATCTTTGAGAGAGATTTAAGGCAATGGCAACATGCAGTAAAAGACACATGCACTTGAAGAAGTCACCAATATAAAGTCATGAAATGAATAGAGAAGTTGACTTCCCATACACCAGGTATGCTGTTGGCGTGCTTGAACATGAAATGATTTCTAAAGTTCTGATAGCAAAAAGGGAAATGGGGCAGGCCACCTAATTCTGCTCACAGGAAGAATATAAAGTGTTTTTCCCTTTAAGTACTGAGAAACAGCCATCTTTTTTCACATCTTTTTTCGCATAATATGAAAGTGTACCTCAGGGAAAGTATTCAGGGAGGAACCGATAATGTAGAAATGAATACCTTTTGTGTATTGAAGTTTAAAAGTACTAAATAAGATGACTAAAAACATACATTGGATGGGAATGTGTCACAGAGAGGTTGGTCCCCAAAACAAGACCTTCTAGGAAAAACCATTTGAATGTGGTCTTTTCAAAAATAACCGAAATAAAAGGTTTTCAGAAATGTCAACAACTGTTTCACTACTGAGAAAGCTGTCGTTTCATTTGGCTGCAGCAGGCAGTTTACACGTCAGCTCCCTCACCTATGGACTGCTCTGTCACTTATAACTGAAGACTCCATTACCACCACCTAACCAGAAGGGGAGGAGCAGTCCTAAAGGATCCTCATGTTTTATTTCATATTTTGAAAGGAACATATACAGCCTACTTATTTGTGCCCAAGGTCTCTTTTCTCAGTTTTTATTTTTCTTAATAGTAACGAGCTCTTCTATTTGTTTGGGGAAAGTGCCTCACTTTGTATAACTGTTTAACATTATAAATTCCCTTCACCTTGTATTCCAAGTGGTTCCTATTCATTACTAAGAAACTTCTGGAGCTTTAATATACCAAATGTGAGATGTGACTGGCGGCATAGGGGCTGGTAGACATGCTGATCTATTTCCTTTTATAAACTTATTCTCCTCCCCGCCCCATCCCCCTCCACTGCCTTTTTGTTTTCCCCATGAGCTTTCTCGTAAGAATAGTTTCCCATAGAGTATATTCTGAGAAACACTGTTGCAAAGTATTTCTTAAAATGAAACCTAAATTCTTAATGAGCTGATTCATTGATACAGCCCTGTGGCCTCATCTTGGAGTATTACAAGCCTACCATCCACGGGGTCTTCCCCTGGAAATCTGACTCTTCTGAAAGTCAGCTCTAGCACTTGACATGCATTTACAGCTCTCATTCAGCCACTTTTGGAAAAGGGAACCAAGCCCAAGCTTAGCAGGTGTTCATTAAGCACTCAAGAGACATGAGTGTGTAATGTTTCAGTAGGAAATTTCCCAGGCAGAATTTCAAAGCATGTTCTTAGTAGTAATGTATTAGATTTAGTTTTCATCCTTTTCTCTTAACTATATTGAGACCCTTTCCACCCATTAATTGACTCAGCACTCCCCCACCCCACCTACATTTATTCCTTGTAACCAGAACCCTCATTTCCTCTGTGCTAATAGATTAACTAACAGCTCCTTCAAACTACCAGGAATATTTGGATTTGAAAATGATTAAATATTGAAATATTTGGATAAAAAGTTGATGAGCACCTTTTACCACATTAGATCATGTTGTTAAGCACTGTGTTAAACTTTGTTTTAATTACAAAACTAATTATATATGTTTTATATTAAACATTATCAGTGTTAAAGCCCTAAGAAAAAATTCCAGGTACTTCGAATTCTACCACATAAAGATAATCCATGAGAATATCTTGATTGATGCCTTTCCAGGTTTTTCCCCCATATTACATAGTTTCTTTATTAAAATGTTAACTTTATACATTCTATTATAGCCTATTTTTCATCCATTTTGTCCCATGTCTATATCAACATCTCTGTCATGGTTACACAATGGGGGGCCATCTGGGTTGCTTCCCATATTTATTTTTTTATTATTAGTTTCAGGTATACAGTACATTGGTTAGACATTTATGTAGTTTATGAAATGATCCTCTCCAATGACTCTATCACCCATCTGGCTCTAAACATGGCCATTACAATATCACTGATTACATTCCCTATGTCGTACTCCCCATCCCCACAACCATCTTCCAATGTTTATGCCTCCAATGTTTAGTTTCAAACAATGCTCAATAAGCATTCTCAGAGCTGAATTTCTGAACAAAGCTCTTATCATTTATTCAAAATTACTCCTAGAAGTAAGCTCACCGAGTCAAAGGATCGACACATTGTTCCTCAATCACAGGAGGCCTTGCAGGGAAAACAGCCCTCTGAATCATTTCCGTTTGCATTTCTCTCAACCTCCAGTTGGCTGAATTTTCCCAGTCTGTTCCTGTCGCCTTTACTGTTAGTCTGATTATTTTCTGGTTTTCAAGATACACAAATTCTAGTCTACTGGACATCCTTAGTTCAATAAGCTATCTGGCTTAGCATAACCTCTGAGTCCTTTAAAATAAGATCTGAAGTCCTCCTGTCTGTTCGTCCTTCTGTGGTCTTAAATTTTTATCCACCTGTCATTTCTGTGATCTCTAACTGAATAACTGATATGAACCACCAAATATTCCAGGACCCTGTACTGACCTTATCTAATACATAGTTCGAATCTTCTTTTCTCATCACAGTAACTTTCTAAACCACAGGCAAAGTAATTTCAGAAAGTTTGAGAGCTCAGAACAAGTGCCTGAAAATCTCAAGCCCTCTCACTGTTAAGGATGTTGACGCGCAGCATTTCTCAGGATATATTGTGTGGGACACTATTCTCATGAAAAGGCTCACCTGGGATGATGTCAGTGATAAAACATTGGGTTCTCTGCCCCCACCCCTCTCATGATGTAACATTTAATTTACTTAGCATCTCCCTGTTTATCTTTGTGAGACCAAGGTGTCAGTGGGGTAACATGCAGCAGTGTTTGTTAAAATCAGAGTATTTCCTGAGTTAAACAGCGGCAGCAACTCAGGATTACTTTCTGGTCATAAGTCTCGTCTACATCATAGCATCAGGAAGGGTGAAGCTGCAAAGACAAATCCAAGAAGAGCGATAGCTTCACTGTCAGAGCACAACTGCCACCCAGGAAGATGGTTTCAATTACTTGTTTATTTCCCCAGTACATAATTAAGCTCATGCGATATCTATTAAGCCACACAGATTCAATATATTTTAAATATATATGCTGGGACTATTCTCAAGAAAGCAATGGACAAGTTGCAGGCAAACACAAAGAGGCCCAGTGTTTTTCAAGGGGGTGCCATTAGCATTCTGGACAAGGTAAGTCTTTGTTAGGTGGGACTGTCCCAAGGACTGATGGGCATTTACTACCCCATAGCCTCAGGATGTTAAATGTTAACATACATAGCCCTCACCATCATGACAACCACAAATGCCCCCACAGATTTCTAAACAACAGGGCAAGGGTCGGTAGTAGGTGAGTGCAACACCATCCCTGTTTCTATTTGGTGAGATGGAATAAACATTCAGGAAATAACAGAAAAAAATATTAATCTGAATATGGAATTGTGCAGTGCAAGCCGTAAGTACCCTAAAGGATCAAAGGAGATCAAAGAAGGCTGACGGCACAGAGCAAGCTTTGATGTAAACAAGAGATGGAGACCTGTAACCTCTCTCAGGAGTCCAGTCCAGGGTTAAAATTTGTTGTAAAATGTTATCATAGACATCCTGGATTTCCCGCTTTAAGCTGATTACACAAGCTAATGCAAGTAAAGCACATCCTACACATTTGGCAATGCCAACTTTTAAAAATGCTGTCATTTCTGCCTTCCTGTTCAGAACACGTTTTCTCCTTGCATCCTGGGTATCCAGAAAGGGCTGGAAAACAGTGAGTGTCTTGGTGAAGGAGAAGGGCACTGACAGCCCAGCCCTGCTGAGCTGCTCAAGAGAATTAAACCAGAAGCACCACCCCTTCACTGCAGGACTGGCCCTCACTTGGCACTGAGGAGACCAGAACCTTGCCTGGTTCCTTCCGCCCACGTCAGCTGTGGTCAAAGGGCCATCGTTCCCAGAGGACCAGTGTGTTTAAGCTTCTGTGAACAATGCCCCTTGTTGATCTTCTGTGCTCTGGGTGAATAAGGTCACTGACTCTTTTCAACCTAAGCCACAATCAACATCTCTGCCTTTCATTGTACAGCATTGGCATTGGTATATGTTCTGATGTCGTTATGCCCAGGTGAGACTGAAAAGGTCAGTGAATGAGTCATCTTTTATAAATCAGAATTTACAATGACGCACAATATACTAGGTATTTTATGGGAGTGGTTCTCAAGCTTCTAGAGCTTATTCAAAATGCAAAGAGCTTATTTAAAATGCAGATTTCCAGGCCTCAAAAAGTCTGATTCAGTAAGTTGCGGGGGCAAGAACCTGCAATTTAACCACCTTCACGTGTTTCTGATACAGGTAATACATGGGTACACTTTGTGAAAAACTGCCGCAGAATGACAGTAAACTAAATAAAAAACTAGCATCTTCTTGACATTTTACCTACTTGAAATGTATTCTTCACTAGCAAAATAAAAACTAAACATCCAGTAAATACAAAAACAAGAGGTTAACTTAATTCTGAAAGAAAAATAGAGTCCTCGTAAGGCTCATGTATAGATATGGTAAGGCTGTAATTAAAATTTATATTTGTGTGTATAAAGATGTTACAGTTTAGTCTCCAATGAGAGTAGCTGATCATAAGATGAGTATTTATTATATCAAAACACATTCGGTGTAACTATACAATCTTATATTTGGATAATCTTTACTAATTTTTCAATATTTCCTACTTTATCCTTATGAGAGAATATTTTCTCGTACCATCTGATTACTTGCAGCATCTGACTGGTGTGCAAACTAAGGCATAAAGAGTTGACCTGACATATCTAAAGCTCTGCTAGATTAGAAATGGCAAATGAGTTTCCTGTCACTTGCCAACTCAGATAGACCAGTAGACTAGAAATAGCTGCTTAGACTGCAACCCTAAGAAAGCTAGCCCAGTGGAGGGGAGTGGAGACAGATTAGCAATGCCTGCCACAAGCACAGGTAAGAAAAGCGGTGGTGTCTATGCACTCATACTAGACATGCCACCTCCCAAAATATTCAACGGCATTTAAAATATTTATAAATACCACTACTTTCATTCCTTCCCTCAAAAAATACGTCATGTCTACTATATGTCATACACTATGCCAGGTATTAGGGATAATAAATAAAGTATATACCACTAATGAGACAGCCGTGACGCAATAAGGTGGTGTCTAACCTAAGGCTTTACTCGACAGAAAGGCACTTAAAGGGAGAATTGAGAAAATAGAAGTTAACAAACTTTTAACAAGGAGAGAGGAAAGTGAAAGTGAATGTTATTTCTGAGAAACAGGAAACCAAGCCTTCAAGGCTGAATCACAGATAGTTAGAGGGAGCCTAAGGAGGGCTGGAGATGGGCAGGCGATAGCCATGGGACTTTGACGTGAGACTATGATTTCAATTTAAGATAATGGGATGGTATGAAAAAGCTGGGTGATGTCAGTTTGTTATTTTGGGGGTTTTTGTGTTGTTTTGTTTTGTTTTGTTGAGGGAAACAAGTGTGAATTACCAGATTTTCATTTCATAAGGAGTCACAGTGAACATAGAAAATGACTGAAGTCACTCGAATGGCCATACCGGCAGATTGGCAATGAGATAGGGAGAAGTGGGTGGATTTGAGATACTTTTTAGAGGTAGAATCTACAGTGACTTGGTTTGAGAAAGCATGTAGGGGATGACAGAAAGGGAGAACAAGATGTAGCGCTGATGAAAGTGCTTAGGACACATTCAAATAGAAATTCCACAAGGCAGCTGGACCAACTAGGGTTGGAGACAGTAAGAAAGGTTTAAGATTTGAAAATCTGAGGACTGCAGGCACAGACAATAAGACCAAAAATG
Source organism: Pteropus medius (assembly GCF_902729225.1). Classification (NCBI taxonomy): domain Eukaryota; kingdom Metazoa; phylum Chordata; class Mammalia; order Chiroptera; family Pteropodidae; genus Pteropus; species Pteropus medius. The sequence goes on along the minus strand of NW_024344378.1, from coordinate 29,847,100 downwards.
TTATTCCTATATCTTCTGCTTTCCAATCTAGCGAAACTTTGTTATAGTTATGCCGCTACACCTATAAAGACTTACTCCAGCAGAGACATTATCATATAAGTCTCTGATTTTCTAAATTACAGCACTTACTGCAATTTTTTACCTCTCATAACAACTTAATTCAAGCAACTAGAAAATTCTCGCTATTGAAAATTATGTAAAGATTTTGCACTTTCCTGCCTTGTTAAGTACGGCACGCCAACATAATTTCACCTTTCTTTAGAGATTTAATATCTTACTTAAATTTTACCATTCAGAGTTCTGCCTATATAATGTTCTCGTGCCCCTCCCTGAATGTCCCTGGCTTTGCGAATGAGGATTACCTAGCTTGGCTTGCTATGTCAGCTGTCATACTTTAAATGCCCAGGGCTATTGTAAGTTGCCCTATTTGGACATAAGACCAGGAGATGAGGCCAAGTTCACTGAAAACTCTGATATAAAGATGCTGACCGAGGGCTAAGCTACCCACTCTGGGAGACTGTGCGGGTGGGGTTCAAATTCGATCAAGAGAACCAAGGTGGAGCCTCCAAAAGTCATGACTAGGAAAACCAAACTGCAAACTTATCCACCTAAAAAAAGAACTTTGATTCCTGGAGCTGACATTTTCTTTTCTGATGAAATACACATCTCCAAAGAAGAAGGCACCCAAACTGGCAGTTATTTCACTTCAAGAAAAGTTTCTGATTCTTTCCTGCCAACAGGTTTTAATAGGAAAAGCTCAAGGTGCTGGAGATGGAAGGGGCTGTATGACCCACACCTTTGCTTCAAATCACCCTGGAGAAAACTGTTCGTTTTTCTTCTTAAAATTTTCCCAAGGCCACCACCACTAACATTACACTCCCAAAGCACAACTTTGAAGTTCCAGCAATCAAATTAGACCTTGTGGGAAAGAAAACAGAAAGTAACCTCACCCTATGACTTCTACTTTTCATTCTTCAAAGACTTGTATGGCATACAAAAGAAGGATGTAAACAAAATTTCCCTGGTTCTATGTGTCTAAAAATGTCGGAAGTAGGCTTATTATCTTCTTAAAATTATTTTTAAAAATTCAAAAAGATCTGACACAGATATGTATTTATTTACAAATCACTGTTCTGAAGTGCTGCCATTCATTTAATTCTTGGATATTTATTTAAGAAAAAATTATGAAAAACTTAAAAGATTGAGATAAAGTACCACCAATCTGGGCTTAGAGCAGAAAATATGCATATGCATACCTGTCTATAAAAAAAAAAAGTCAAGAGAGTGAGAATTTATAAGTAACATGGGTCAAAGTAAAAGCAAAGAGTCATAAAGAAAACCTCGTGATAAAATAGAAAAGCTATACATATGTAATATATAAAATGTATGAAATTATATATTATATGTATGTTATATACATATAAAATATTAAAAGCTATACGTTTATCTATAAATTATACATATGTCACAATGATAGATATTACTCAGAAAGTCCCAATTTTTCTTTATTGTTTTTTATTTTTCAGCAACAATTGATGCAGTTTTTTGGTTACTGAAACATAATGACAACAGCAAAAAAAAAAAAGTTTTTTCCTAATCTCCCAGCTTTTATTGTTTTTAACAGGCAAATTACCTATTTTTCAGACTAACAGCATGTCATCACTGTTTAGACTTGGCACCACTTCCCTCACACAGTGCCTACATGATCACTGTCAGGTCAATTTTAACAAGCGACATCAGATACCCACATCTGATCTGCCACATTCAGACAGCACAGGGGAATAATGTTAGTACCCAAACTATCTTGGAGACCAAGTGTCAACTTTCTGCAGAGCAGTGAACATTTCAAGACAAACTTAGATTTTCATTACAGTTTACTCAGCTGGAAAAATTTACTCTGTAGCAAGGCTGGCAACCTGACTTATGAGTGACGCTAAAGTCTCAGGCTGATTTTCACATCACTTGGAATCGTGGGAGGGGAAGAGGGCAGCAGGGACGGGAGGCAATGCACTTCGGCACATCTGCACAGCAGACCTGGGCTGGCCCTCAGTCAAGTTAGTTTACAAAGCCAAGGTGAGTAGACATATGTGTTATATCTAGTTGTAAAAAAGTATTAACCATTAGAACAAAAGGGTTTATTCTGCAAGTAAAGCAGAAAACAAGACTGAAGGGAAAGGAGTTTCTGTAGGGCTTGTGACCTGCATTCATTCAAGTGAACCCCTGAAACAAAGTGTGACTGATATTCCATGTATAGAGGATGCAGGGTAGATAACTGGGTTTTGAGGACAAAATAACCAGGCATGGAACAGCTGCTTCAGCAGGACGTAGACAGGAACTACTGAGTCCCAAAAGGCAAAGACCCAAAATAGTCTGCATGTTGAAACCTAAAACTCGGCTCACTTTGGCCTGATGATCATGCTTGCAAGTAAACTTTACGGGTAGTTTTTAAACCAAAACATTTTTCACTTGACTTAATTCCAAATGTCTTTTAGCTTTTTATTTAAAAAAATAAAAAAGCTTCATTCACTCAAGCAACAGAAAATCAGACACTACAGGAGCCATTTAAAGAATGCAGTTATGCTTCCTCTCGGCCGGAATGGCCATCTTCCAGTAATTCTCCAAAATGACCAAACACAAAGAGAAAGAGGAGAGGCACCTGCTTTATGTTCTCCAGGCCTTTCAGAAAACATGGAATTGTTCCTTTGGCCACATACATGCGAATCTACAAGAAAGGTGATATCCCCTGCTTGATGTCTACCAAAAAAAAAAAAAGTAGACATCAAGAGAATGGGCACTGTTCAAAAAGGAATGTCCCTCAAATGCTGCCACAGCAAAATAGCAAAACTGGAAGTCTACAACGTTACCCAGCATGAGGTTGGCATTGTTGTAAATAAACACGTTAATGGCAAGATTCTTGCCAAGAGAATTAATGCACGTATTGAGCATATTAAGCATTCTAAGAGCGGAGAATGCTTCCTGAAACGTGTGAAGAAAAATGATCAAAAAGAAAAAGGAAGCCAAAGAGAAAGGTATCTGGGTTCAACTGAAGCACCAGCCTGCTCCCCCAAGAGAAGCACACTCTATGAGAACCAATGGAAAGGAGCCTAAGCTGCGGGAACCCATTCCCTATGAATTCATGGCATGAGAAGTGTAAAAAATAAAAGACCTCTGTATTGTTTAAAAGAAAAAAAAAAAAAAAAAGAATATAGCTACAAAGCCTTCAAAGGCAACCCCAGGGGAGGCATCCCCAAAACAGCCTGTAGGGGCAATCTACCAAAGTCAGTACTTATTTTCCATGAGAGACCATTCTGAGGAAGAAAATACTCTATGTACTAGATGTATAGGTTCTTATACATTTATTTCTCAAATGTCTGCTGTACTTATTACATATGCTGACATAACTTGTAGGAATATAATAATAACAATACCAGGTAACAGTTACTCAATGTCAGAGGTGTTTGAAGGGCTTTACCAATTAACCCATTAATCCTTGCAACAACTCTGAGATACTTTTATTGCCTCCATTTCACAGGTGAGGAAATTGAAGCACAGAAAGGTGAAGTGCCCAGGTCACACAGCAAAGCACAGAGAAGATGAACCAGAGCCTACTCTTGCAAACACCATCAGGAACACAGGAAGCCAGAGCTCTAAACAAGGTAATTCTACATCTATATATCTAACTGCTCTATTAACCATGACACAATCTTGCTATAGTGAAGGAAAGCAGGTTTAAGGGCCTTCTTCACTTCATTTGCATGTGTTTCCATCTCTAAGATAGATTTTTCAGCTGCAAGTAGTTTACTTTCTGCTCACATTCAGTATTTTCCTTAAAGAAAATTTAAATGAAAAGCTTTTGCAGAAAAGCTAAGACAGACAATGTATCAGGTCTAACAGCAAAGTCCAAGAGAAGTAAAACTGAAATAGATCCTTGTGCAACAATGAACTAAAATGTCACCTTGCAGTTTTAGAGGGTGAAATGCTTCAAAGATGTGAAATAAACAGGGAAAAACAGAAACTACACACAGGGGCCAGGCTGATGCTTAGGAGGGCTGGCAGCACACCGCATCTTGTTCTCTAAGCTTAGTCCAAACATGCCAGGAACCCCAGGGATCAGGACTTGCTACGAAAACCCCTTTTCATTTGCTTCCAAAAGAAACAAGAAACGTGTACCGTTTATTTCATGGACATGTTCAATCCATTGAAACTACTTCCATCTTCGATTTGTAGCTGGTAAATAATTGGATTAAATCATTCAATTTCTGTCTGAAAGAGAGGAAAAAGAGAACTGGAATGAACTTAGCCCTGGAGGCTGTCGTCACTCTCAGGAGAAAATGGCAGCATGCGTGCAAGATCAATGAAATCAAGAAAAGGGGACGTGGCTAGCTTTGAGGATGATAAGGTAGCAAATGCACTGAAGCACGTGTAGTACATCAGTAGCCTGCCTCAATAGGAGAAGCTTTGTATTATTAAAGGGACTCACAGGGCCACTCTGCCCCTGGCACACCTGAAATTCCTAGCATTAGAGGAGCACAAAGTGACCACTCTCAATAGTGCTTTTAAAAATGTCTTTTCCTTCCGGGTTTCAGAAAGAAGTGTTGGTGAGTCCCCTGGTCAGTGATTCTGTTGGTTGGATAATGTGGAAGGAGCTGAATGATTTCCGTTAAGTTCTGCATAGAACACACAACACTTTCTTTTCATTCCTTATACCAACTAAGAACCCCATGAGGTAGGTATTTCCATCCTCATTTTATAGATAAAAAATAGCTTGGAATTTCTCTTTAATGAAATGTTTCCACCCTAAAGTGGATATCGCTACTCAGAAATGAGCCCAACAGAGGCTTCTGCTGACAGGAAAGTGCCAGTGGACACAGAGATGAGGACATTCTGGTTTAATGTTAATTCATTTACTTAAAGAAGACTGAAGTGGAAACAAGGCACAGGAGGGTTATTCACTGTTTCTACTGAGCCAAATACACAAATCACAACATTCGAGGCTGGCTAAGTTAAATAATAAAATAGGACTCTACTTTGGAATCAGTGATTTGTGTCTCAAAAAGTTTCAGGAGTAAAAGGGCGATTTTTTAAAAGTGCGGGTCATACTACTAATTTGGCAAATATGCTTCCCTTTTTACAAGAGTGTAGATTAAAATAGAGCAGTATGTATCTCCTAATTATATGCAAAAGAAATGACAAGTTTAAAATGCCAGCAACTAATGAAAAGCAAGGCAGTATTCTCAGGATTATTTTCTCCATACAACCTTAGTTCAGGGAGTCTCTCTGCCATCAACTTTCTCAGAAGCACCACAACTTTAAAATAAAACCACCACTGAAAGAGGATAGAGCAGGAAGTACAACAGGAAATAAATTTTAAATTGACTGGGGACAGCCTATGCAAACCAAATAAAAAATTCATATTCCATTAACTTGGATGTGTGACATTCCAGCTGAGCAGAGCTCAAGCTCACCTCTGACTCCAAGGAGAGACTCTATACATATTACTAATTACAAGGCAGCATAGATCTTTTAAGACCTAGTTTTTTAATTAAGTTTATTGTTTATAAGCAAACGAGTTGCTTAATCACTAATTCCTCTCTATTTTGTTTCCTTGATTATGAAAAAACCTAGTATTTGCAAAAATCTTTGGTGAGCTAATAATGGTCCCTTGCAGGTCCCACCTTTCTTCACTATTCCTCAAGGCACCAGTGAAGCAACAAGTTCTGATGCCCCTGTCTAATCTGTGTGTAGCTGACAAACGAATTATCCTAAAGCACTGCTGTTATCAGCTTTTATATCTCTCCTGCCTGCCAAACACATAGTCAGAAAGACGTGGCCTGGTTTTCAAAGCCAACACATCTGGCCCCAATCTTACCTCCTACTGCCCTTCCTTCCCAACCTTCCACTCCAGCCAGACTCAGACCGTGTAACCTGAAGACTGTTCTCCTGGACTTACAAAGGCACACTGACCAATCTCCATCTGAAATGCTCACCAACCTGGGAGGCCATAATACTGTACCACTCCAGCTGGCCACCTGCTTCTCTCACCCCTCCTCCTCAGCCTCCTTTGACAACTTTCACTTCTGTCGAACCCCTAAATGGACACCCATTTCCCAAGATCCTGTCCCTTTTCCCTTCTTCATCCAAGCAGTAGGAGTTTGTGAAGGAAAAGTGCAGGCAGCCCTGGCTAAGCCAGAAATTTCAAAATTATCCTTGGCCGTGGCTCCGTGGAGAATTAGCTAATTCTATAGCTGGAGCAGGAAATATACAAGATGAGCCTAAACTATCCTGCAGGGCCAGAAAAGTACTAAAATACACATGTGTGTGCACACGCATGCACACACAAACACAATAATGGGAGCATGTCAAAGGGCACGGGAGCCAACTGAGAGAACTACCAATGGCCAAAGCTAGAACAATTTGAGCAACAAAATAAATAATGTGGTATTAGATTAAAACCCAAAACATACATTAAAACCTTACATTATGATCTGATTTAATTAAATGAATGAAAATATACAAAACTGTGCAGAAGAATTCAAAATAACTTATGTGCATACTCTACCCTCAAGGGGGTGTATAAATCCCTACTCCTTATGTGTGCGCTGTACAGCGACTTCCTTCCAGAGAGTATGGAAAGAGAAAAAAAATAACTTTACAGTGAAGAAACTTGACAAACACAATCTCAGCAAGGTGATTAAGGTCAGTATCAATAGCAATAAGGCATGTTGACACTGTGTACTGTGGATATGATGAAAATGGCAGTTCATTTCTGAGGTCTTCCTCATAAAAACCCATAACCCCAATCTACTCATGAAAAATACATCAGACAAATCCCAATTGAGGGACATTCTACAGACTACCTGACAGACTCCTCAAAACCATCTAGGTCATCAAAAAGAAGTAATGTCTGATAAACTGCCATAGTCTAGGAGTCTAAGGAGACACGACAACTAGATGTGTGTGGCATTCTGGATGGGATCCTGAAACAGATAAGGGGTATTAGGGAAAAAACTAAGGAAATCTGAATAAAATATGGCTTTAGTTAATAATAATGTATCAATATTAGATCATTAGCTATAATAAATGTACCACACTGACATAAGATGTTAACATAGGGGAAACTGGGAAATAGGAAGTCTCTGTACTATCTCCGTAACTTTTCTCTAAATCTAAAACTATTCTTAAATTTATTTAAAATTAAACATTATCCTTGGCTCTCCTATCTCCACTGCTCCACACCCAGGCTGTCGTCTAAAATATCTCTGTTTCCTCTTCTCCCATTTCCTCAGCCACCGCCCTCTCGTCTTTGTATTCTCCGGTCCATCCTCCATACAGTTGCCAAAGTAACTTTTCTAAGACACAAATCTGAGGATAACACCTTCCTGATTAAAACCATTCAATAGCTCCCCTTACCTACATCAGAGTTGGCATACTTTTTCTGTATAGGCCCAAACAGTGTAATTTTAAGCCCTGCAAGCCTACTCTACTCTGCCATTATAGCACTAAACCTGCCATGTGTCATATGTAAATAAATGGATGTGGCTGTGTTCTAATAAAACTATTTATAAAAACAGACCAAGGACTGGATTTGGCCCACAGGCCATGCATAGTATATCAACCCCTGGCCTAGAGAAATAAGTTCAAACTCCTTAGACTGACATCCGAGGCATAATCCACAGTATCCCTGAACCTCACTCCAGAGGAGCCCCTCTGCCTTTCGCTAAGTTATTTGCTCCCACGTGGATATGCTCGCTTTCTTTTCACTTAGAGGAGTTAGGGCACCTCCTCTGTGAAATGTCTTCAGATCATTGCACATCAGAATAATCTCTCCCTTATCATAACTCATAACATATCTGGATCCCTCTAATTTATCTGGCACATGAGCTAAAATGTTAAAAATCATCATATATTATCATTTATTTTGTATATTTGTCTTGGATTTGCTCTTTCCAATCAATTTCAAGTATGTTTAAGTAACACAAAGTCAGTTAAGACATACTCTGTGCCCTCAAAAGACTAAGAGGTAATAAGTAACTGAATTAGTACATCCTAAAGCAAGTTCTAAGTACCTCGTGACATGTTAATAGGTGTAGCCTTTAAAATAAGTGTTTTAAAATCAACTAAATATGAAGAATTCTGGGTTGAACTAAGTTAAACAGCTTTCTTTGTCATAGAAATTTCCAAAGCATTCATTGTACATTGTGCAACTCCTTAAAAAGGAATATGTTATTCAATAACTCTCAAATCTGTTTGGCTATGAAATTTTTTCAGATTTTTAGCATCTGTGTCCTGCTGAACAGTAAGGGAATTGTTGAAATTAAGCATACTCCTACAAGGAGGATGGAAACTTCTAGTTCTTTCTGTCACTGTGATAAGCTAAATAATGGTCTCCCAAGAGATATCCAAGCCCTAATTCCTAGAATCTGTAAATGTTACCTTACATAGCAAAAAAATAAAATAAAATAAAATAAAATAAAATAAAATAAAATAAAATAAAATAAAAAAATAAAGGACTTTGCAGATGTGATTAAGTTAAGGTTGTGAGATGGGGAGATTATAAAGATGGGCCCTAAATGCAATCAAAGATATCCTTATACAAGGGCGGCAGTGGGTGCTCGGACACCAGACAGAGAGAAGGCAATGTGATCACGAGGCAGAGCCTGGAGTAATGCAGCCACAAGCCAAGGAATATGGGCAGCCACCATAAACTGGAAAAGGCAAGGAACAGCTTCTCTCCTAGAATCTCCAGAGGGCGCACAGCCCTGCCAATGCCTTGATTTCAGCCCAACAAAACTGATTTTGGATTTCTGTCCTCCAGAACTGAAAGAAAATAAATTTATGCTGTTTAAGTCACCAAGTTTGTCGTAATTTGTTACAGCAGCCATAGGAAACTAATACAACCACAATGTCAATCACAGTGCAATGCTCTTTAATAACATTAAATATTCTTAAATGAAGTCAAATTAGCCTTGTCCACAATTAGGTCACAATTAGCCTTGGCTAGGATGTTTATCTTTTTTGTAACTCAGTTGCCTCATCTGTAAAATGGGGTTATATTCATAGAGTTCCTTTGTGGATTAGATCAGATCATGTATAAAAAGCTCTTAGTATAGTTCCTGACATACACTAGCACTCAGTAAATGAAAACTATTATTATTACGTTATAGTATTATTGTTATTTAGAGAGGAAAAAAATCCACTTTCACCCCAAGCTAAATCTCATATTATTTTATTCCCAGTTTGACAAACTATACATCTTTACCCAATTTCTAGACTAGGATATTTAAAATAACCTCGGCAAAGTAAGGCAGGTGGAAAAGTTCATGCTTGCCTCTGTGAATCACAGCTTTTGGGTATGTGACTTGATTAATTATGACAGCTAATAGCTCTAAGACATGTGCTGAATGTCATGCGTTAAATTCATGTCACTCAGTAAAAGGCCTAAAGCTACTCTTCTTGCTTGGGTTATCTATATTAATTAGGTCAAAATGCCAACAAAGGCCTATTTTCTTAATTATTAAGCTACCAATGCTCTATTTACTAGTCTCTGTCTTAATGTTTGGTTATGCTCAGAGCGACAGATGAATTATTCTGATAGGTCCCAAGATAGGAACGGCACAAGGCATCTGAAATCGGCAAAGGAGATGAAGGGTCTTGGTATAATGTACAAAAGTCCTCCCAGCATGTCTGCCATATCTTGGTCTCTTCCCATCTACCACTGTTCTCCATAAGCAACCTAAGAGCCATTCTCTGTCACACTCTACAGCACAGCCTGCCTGCATGGGTGATTTAGGAGCTACCATGCAACATTTCTGATCGCAAATATTGGTGTACTATTGGTCACAAGGTGCTTGCAACTCAGAGCTTTGATTCCTAAAGCCTTTAAGAGCCCTCTACTAAAATGGAGGTATCCTTAAGAAAGTCAGTGTTTTAATTCTTTATAAGTTCCATGCTTCAATACTCATTAGTATAAAAAAGCCAAAAGTAGAAATAGGTAGAAAGATTCTAAAAAAGGATATGGGAAAAAGCATACCATCTTCACTATTCTTTAGGGTGTCATGATCAAGAATTCTTAAGAAAATCGTGACTCACATAACATTAGTTATATATTCTCTAGAATTCTGGTGAAGTAGGATGGGCCATGAAGATGAGCACTGGCATGAGATTCCAACGGATACCACAAGAAAAATGATCAAGACCTCCTTAGGACATTGGAACTAAGAACCTCCAACAAAGGTGGAAAAAGGCCACCTCGACTTCTGGGGGCTGTCCCAGGTAGGCAGAGCACCCACTAATAGAATATAAGAAACAGACGACAAATAGACAAAGACTTCCCTCGCTTCTGCAAGAGTCAAAACTGCAAGAGTAGCCAGGTTACATTAGGCAAGGATGAAGAAAGAGTGACATCAACACAACAAATTTCCACCCCGCCTGACCCCTCAGTCTGAGTCAGTCTGCCCTGTGCGGAGTGGCCAAGAAGCAACAGCCCAGGTCGGGAGGCAGCCGGGCAGAAAGCAGTTCCAGAACTAGGATTAAAAGAACTTGAAAGGTCTTGAGTTATCCTTGGGGCCTGCAGAGAAAAGCAGGGACTGGGAAGGAAGCGCAGACAGTAAGCATCTCAGAGCACGGATGGTGGGAGTTCCAAATCTCTACACTAATTACCACCCCCTCGGCTGCACAACCGCAGGCAACTGAGGGGCTGTAGAGACATAAGTCACACTAACGAGTTATGGTAAAAACAACCCCAATTGAGGGGCTGTGGAAGAAAACAAAAATAAGTCACACCTCTGGACACATTCAAGAAATAGAGAATTAATACCATTCCCTTGGCAGTGACAAACAGATGCACAGTCATACAGCATACGTGTCATAAACACACACGGCCAACCTGTCTTGGTCTACCAATCAGGGAAAGAGCATCCTGGGACACAGCAAAACCTCACTAACGCCTGCTAAAATCCTAACATTTAAATTTTTCATTTGTTTCAGAAAAGCAAGTTGAAATTAATGAAAAGTTTAAATGTTCAAAAATTTTAAGAAGCACTTCTTTTATTTTTAAATTTTAAAATAGAAGTTGTAAGCCTAAATGCCAACGGAGCCAGGCACAGAGGGCAAATGGTTGCAGCTGATGGGTAAGAAAAACCAGAAGGTGCATGCCTCATCCAAGAGGACAGACACCTCTCAGCCTAAACCGACAGCCGCCACGGGGAGCGTGGCGCAGGAGCAGCGGGAACAGTCCCGGACTGACAGGTACTTGGGATAGTTTGGGGGCTACACCAGCAGGGCCCATTTAGAGAAGCACAGAGCAGAACTAGACTCTCCAGCTGCTTTTCTTTTAATATAAAAGTCAAATGAGTGAATAAAATTTAGTTCCAAGGAATATAAATTAAGAAGTGAAAGTCCTTCCCTTCTACTCCCCCAGTTGTTAACAGATTAGATCACTACGTGTCCTTCTTTTTCTAGACACACAAGATGTTCTACGAGTTGCTTTTTTCACTCAACAATATGTCATAAATATCCTTCCACGTCAGTACATTTGGATCTACTGCATTCTTTTTACCAAGTCCAGAGTTAGATTACAGAATTTCAATGTTGGGAGGTGACCAAAACCTCTAGGCCAATCCATTAACAGATGGGGTCCCCAGAGGTCTTGGACACCTCGAACCACAAGAAGCCAGAGTCCCCCCCCAACCCCCAACATGGGGCCATGCCAGCAGGTGTCACCAGCATCATGCCAGCATCTTTGCTTTTCAAAAGAGCCAAGCTAAAAGACAAAGCTTCCCACGTGGTAGGCGAGAAGCAAGAAGGGAGATAAAATTATCTTAGAGCAAAGTAATGGATTGTAATCAGTTGAAGAACCTTGCAACTATCAACTTTTTTTTTTTAATTAGTGAATATCTAGAATCACTCAAAATGCATCCAATTTACTAAATTAGAATTCACTTAGCAGTTATATCCTACCTATTTTCAAAACACAGTTGAAGTGAAATTAACTGAGATTTTCATTAAGTTCACCATCTTCCTGACTCGATGCCTTCAGGAAATAGGGCAGGACCTGGCTCACAAATAAACTGTCTATCCCAACTATCTAGCAGATGCCTATTACTGGGCCTCCCAGGTAAATCCAGAGCAGTACTAATGGAGTAAAGGATGTGGTTGAGGCCATTGCTTCAAAGGCCATCTTTATATAAGGAAACATTTATTAAAAAGAAAAACTGTAAATTTCATATTTAAAATATTAATTCTGTGAGTGACTCAAGATACTGAAAAGCTAATTAAGTATTCAGACCTTCAGAAACTCCAGTTTAGCTCCCAGATCTAGAAAAAGCTATCTATCTAAAGATATAAACTCCCCGGAGGCCAAAGCCTCCCTGTGTGGCTAGCTTTCAAAACATTTTAGGAAACCTGACCTCAAATTAAAAATCAGCATTTCAGCAAGGGTTACTTAGAGCCTTTGAGAAACTATATTTCAGATAAACACGAATTGCAGAAATAAGTAATTCTTGTACGCTATTAATACAACTTGCTGTATAAAAGAAATGCTTAGGGTTTTGTTTTTTTCTGGCATCCTTTATCTTAGCTGAATGGAAAGACCATCTCCCTATCGCCAAGCTAGAAACCAGGAACATTCCAGCTGCTCTCCTTTTCCCTCTCTTCCATTCCCGAATGAGATCCATCAGGGGCACACCCTAGCCACCCTGTTTCTCGACTCCCTTCTCCTCTCCAACCAGATAAAAGATTTGGTTTAGGTTCTCACCAAATCTCGAGTAACAGCCTCCTAATTCGTTCTCAGTCACCAATCTTTCCCCTCCCATCTGTTCCCTACATAACTGCCTGAGTAATTCCATTCACTCATTCGACAAATATCTACAGAGCCCACGCTATTCAACAGTCACTGAACTAGGCACTAAGGATAAAGCGGAGTGTACAATGGAATCCTTGCCCACAGGATCACCTCAAAGTGGTGTCGGATAAGTGATTAGTGCCATGGAGAAAAAGAAAGCAGGTAGGGGAACAGGGAGTGCTGGGGGCTGGGTTATTTTATTTAAGTGGTCGGTAAAGGCCTCATTCCAAAGGGGACATATGAGCACGTTCTGAAGGAAAGAGAGGGGACGACGTGTCAGCAGTATTCCATGGGAGAGGGCAGCAGGTACATCACAGGAGCACATGTCTGGTGCATCTGAGGACAACAAGGAGGCCAGAGTGGGTGGAGACAGTGAGCAGAGGAACAGTCCTCAGAGGCGCAATCAGGAGCCGTGAAGCACACAGCAATGACAGGGAGCTGGTCCAGAGTGAAACAGGAACAGTGTTTCTGCATAGTAACTCCTTCCCAGGGTTTCTTGAGAAAATAATCATTCTTGAGAGGCCTGAGAAAAATCAGTCAAGAAATAGGAGGAAACTATTATAATTCTCCTGCTTGCTTAACAACCAACTAGAATCCACTGACATCAAGCCCAAAGCAAGAGCAGGAAATGCTGACATACAGAGAGGTCAAAGTTAAGGTCAACATTTTTTAGAATTGGGCCAGGAGCACAGAGAAGCGAAGCGGCCCGAATCTACTCCATCTTGCTTGCAGCTGTTACCATGTTCTAAGTGTGTTCACGGTCCTATCTGCTGCCAATGCTAAGTCAACCTTGTAAACAAAGTTGATATAAATAAGCTGTGCATAGGATGCTTTATACGCATCCCAGTTCTATGTAGTGCTGTTAATTATGTTAGAAGATCCAAATGTTGATATTATTTGAACACTGCCAGATAATGTTCAGTATAGGGTACAGTTCCTTGCAAATATTACTAAACTTAGTATTTATTTACTAAATAATTTCTCAGATATCCACAATAATGAGTAAAGAGTAAGAAGAATGCTGGAAGTATTTTAAGAAAGATAAAGTAAGACGATTAGCCATTTACTAGGTGTTTTAAATGTTATCAAATTTTTAATAAAAAAGGGAAAATTTTAAGAGGAAAATGTACTTTAACAGAAGAAATGCAAAGAAAAGATGTAAATGCTGTTGTAGAAATCAGACCTTGATTTAAAATCTGAGCAAAAACAAAAAATCAATTTCAACAGCAAAATCGGATCAAGGCAATCAGAAAAATAATTTTGTTATAAAAGAAAATGAGTTTACATGAGCTTAGAAAACCCAAATATCTTAACAAGCAATAAGCATGCCTGATCTTTGCTCCGGAGACATTCTGTCTTCCAAGACTATTCGCTACACAAACAAGGAAAATCGGCGCCTCTACTCACAAGAGAAACCCATGGGGAACTGCTTTCCAGTTGTACGTAGGCTGACAACAGGGAAAGACAGACCTAGACAGACAGTGGAACTCAGTAAGTTTCAGTAGGTTTCACAGACTTACTAAGTGCCGGACACTATTCCAGCCAATTAACTTACATTTATATCTATATAACCCTCATAGCCACAGGTACTATTCTTATCTCCTCTCATCTTAAAAATGAAGAAACTGAAGCATGGAAAAATCAAACTATTTGTCACATGGCTGGCTACCAACCGGCAGAGCCAGCTTCAAACCCAGGTTCTGACTCTAGGACCATGCCAGTAACCACTACACTTTCCTGCCTCTATGCTTCTTCAACTGGATCCTACAGTTTCAGAGTACGTTGGCAGTTTTATATGCTAATGCTTCAATGAACTCTCACTAACATCATTTTCATCCTCATCCTCTTAATTACTGCTTGTCTGCTTATTTTGTTTTAATTATAAAGACATTTTATTTAAAGATACCACACAAGCTTTCGCTCCCATGCGCTGAACCTAATTCCTAGACTGGAAGCACGTCCTACCCAAGTGCTTAAATTTCATGCCTGAAATATCCCAGATAAGCAACCTGGAATGAGCCAAACGCCATGATGAAAAATGACATCTGGCACCTTCTCCTGAATTGGAGAACTGGATTTTATCAATGTTTAAGGACATGGAACTTCAAGGCCTTGAACTTAACATTCACCACTTTAGTGTGAATGTTGGCCTGGAAGCTATTGAGAACTGCCTCCTAATGATCCATTCATACAATACCTGGAAAACAGAATTCTGACCTAAAACAGACCATGATGCTAAGGGAAATTGGTAAATATGCCACCATGTACATACACATTACATACCAAAGACCTGTTGCTAAAACTACAAGTGTTGGACAAGGAAGACCCCTAAATGTTTTACTTGCCATAAATAAACTTTTATCTCAACTTGCTTATGCTTCTTTAAGCAATATCAGTATCCAAACCACTAATGATACGACCAACAGCTCGCCCCCATCCAACTGCCAGAGTTATAACCAGAACTGTCATTCTAAGTCATCTTCTGTGTGTGCTGCCGCATCTGTTATCCTATCTACAAAGGCAGTCACATAAAATGAATATCCAAACTGCTTTTGGAGTGGAGGAGAAAACAGATAAAATATAGCTATATTGGTCAAATCTATGAATACGAAAGGTCTGTTTATCAGATATATATTAGAATTAAACCCTTTTTACTGGTAAGGAAACTGAACCTTAACGAAGTAACTTGTCCAGGTTCATATAGGTCTGTCTGAGTATAAACTGCTTGCTACCTGACCTGTACTCACTGTTTATCATCGATAGAATTTTAGCAGGTTTTCTCAACAGGCTGAGACTGCCCAAAGAGCAAAGGAAATACTTTCATCGTCAGAGAAAAATTAAGCTCCTCATGTAGTGAGTTCTAGGTAGATACCCATCCCGTGGAGTGGGTGTTTACACAGGGGACAAGGGGACAAGGATATATTCGATGTGTCCCATCACTTAGAAGTTCCTAAAAACAAAATCCATTCTCTCCTATGTAAAACTATAAGAATTTCAATTCAATTGTGTAAGCATCTGACACCTCTTCCTGATAAAGAGGAAAGGAAAGTTTGTTAAGACAGAAGAAAGGAAATAAGTAGATATAAATAGCTCGGCAAGAATGTGGTTTCGTAATAGGAATTTTTACAATTTTCCCTTCAATTTGTTATATATACATATATCCATACATATATATTTGTGCCTATGTGTGCCTACGTATTGTCTAATGTTTTTTCCTACTGATTCTAACAATACAACTGCCAGGTTCCAATGCCAGCCCCTGAGAAAGCAAATAAAGAATATTATCGATGACAGGTACAAGTCGAATCAATGGGGTGAGAGGCCTTCTCCAGACATTCCTGGTGGCCTAACCCTTTCAGTAAGAGATCTGACAACCATAAAAGTACCATACCCTTTGACCCGGTAACCCCATCCCCCTCACACGCCCAGATCATTTTAGTGAATTTCCTTCCACTCTTCATATAGTATTTTCACCCAGTTGTGATCACAGTCCACAAATAGTTTCTGAATCCTGCTACACAGTTTTCGTAACAGACATTTTTAAAGGCTGCATTCCTTGGCAAGCGACGACAATCATTGGGATAAAAGAGTCTTGCTGTGTTTGTTAATCTTATTATGTTATAATCACACCTTATTCCTCACCAATAGGCTCTGAGCACTGAGGCTAAGCAGAGCTTCATACATTTAAGTGATTATATTGGGCAGATATAAACTTTTAAACCCATAGTTTAAGAACCAGTTAACTAGTACAGTCGATAGGAACAAAATAAGACTAGGAGTTAAAAGGCCTGGTTTTGAACCTTGAACTAATGATAGGACCTTAGGCAAATCAAAATTTCTCTGAATCTGTTCTTTACCTGTGATTTGGTACGTTAGTGTTTACTGCATGTTAGATACTAGTCAAGCATTTTGCATATATTGGCTCATTAAAATCATGTAACAACACAATGAAGTAGGTATCACTACCCTGGTTTGACAGCTGAGGAAACTGAGGCACAAAGTTATACAGCTGGTATCAACTGGCAGAACAAGAACAGATAACACAGGTAGTCTGGGTCCAGAGCTCATTGGTTAGAGGATTTCTGGGGTTCCTTCCAGAAATGACTCTGACATTCCAGAAATGAGCTGTGCTTAGTTGTCACATTTATACCAGTATTTTGTAGTTGCTCAAATACCCTTCACAAATAACAAATCCTTTATCTTCAAACACTGAAAGATTTAAAGCAGTTATCAAAGACATTGACTTTAGACAGACTTTACTGGAAGGTCACTCTAAAACAAACTAGAAATCCATGTGGTACTTCGAATGCTTCTTAACAATTCCACTTTTAGTTGATATAGGAATAACTAAATTATTAGCTAAATTGAAAGATGAAAAGATGCAAGACAAAGAAACATTTTGCTTTTGGAATAAATGAGACTGAAAATATAACCATAACCAGTTTCAAGGCTCACTAGCTGGTTTCTGCTCACAAATATTTCAGATGGGCCTCTCCTTACTGAGGACTCTAGAGGTCTACTCACTGCTCCACAAACAGACAAAACAAGGAGGGACAGATTGCAGTGACATTTCTAAGCCACCAGAGAGCATATCTTCATCTGGGTTCAGAACACTCCATTTAAGAAGGGGACTTGAAATTTGAGACTCTTGCAACAGAATGTGAAAAGACCACCCTCGTTCACCTGTATTTCTTTTTTATAGATCAACGAATGAGTCTGAGGCCCATTCTTTCTTTTCTTTCTTTTTTCAAGTCCCAGCCTCTTCCCAATTCAACTCACCATCACCCAAATGAATGAAACTACCACTTTCAAGATCAGAGATTCTAGGACTCTGCTACACAAAAGTCAAGGTATCTGATTAAAATGCAAATTTCCAGCCTCTACTCCCATGCATTATGCTTTGGTGGGTTTGGTGTGGGGCTTATGAATCTACATTTCTGACTAACACTGCCTACATGGGTGTGTGTGCGTGTGTGTACACACACAACCCCACCATCACCACCATCACCCTGTACCCTTCCCCATCCCATTTTCAAAGATCATGCTTTGAAAAATACTGTTGCACAGGCTGCAAGAGCAAAGTTACATCCCTTTGAAATCACAGCCTAAACATTGTCTCCATATGCCTAAGAATAGGAGGGTTTTTTCTGTGTCCCCCTTTCCCTGTGCATCTACCATGATTCCCAGTGCTCCGTCTTCAAAACAAGACTCTCTTACTTGGATCTGGTCACTGCTGCGACCTTTACTAAGTAGGATCTAGCACTTCCTGTCAAAAAAAAAGACACCTCAGTGGCAAAGTTCCTGGCAGCTTCAGCAACTCATTCTCAGCATTGATCATCCACCTTGAGAGCATCAGGACAATAATTTCACTCATGAACTATAAGCAGCTCAACAGATGCTAGCTTCCCATTAAGGCATCTAAGAGCATGTGGTAGGACAGGGGTGGGCCACCTGGGACTCAAGATCAGCCCCTGATTATGACTCATTTTGAACCCATCATTCTCTGGCCAGATGAGAGGCTGGACTTGCCAGATTCCCAGACTATGCCTACAGGAAGAGCATTCTGTACACACACAGGCCAAGCAGTCTTATGGCTACTGAAACAAAACAATGCCAATAAACTGCTAATTCAATTAAAAAAATGTATTATACCACAGTTCAAAAGAACTTTTTTAAAACACTACGATAATGAAAACCACGTTAAATCCTCTTACATAAGAGACTATTTTATGGAGCTCGTTTCCTACGCAATCAGTCCCATAGTGACTGGAGTTTAAGTTACAAGGATCTACAGGTGCAGGGTTTCTGATTACACTTGTGTATGCTTGGGAATGAAGGAACTAACAACCTACCTCCAAGTGCCAAAGGCAGCACGGATAACAGTTCCCAGGGCTCTCAGGCCAGCCCGTACATCAGACCTTGCCAGGGAAAGTACTACGGGAGGTTGAAGGGGCTCAGCCTGAAAAAGGAGGCACCACCCAGGGTCTGTGAAATAACAGGCCTCCGGCCAAGCACAATAACCTGTTGTCCAACCCGACATTCAAATGCAGAGAGCAACACCCTTGTACCCAAACATGTTCCTGGTTCCAGTCACATAAGCAAGCACTTGATTCACTTATAACAACTTGGGAGACTGCATGCTGGAGCACTGGCTTTCCTGAACGCCCTGAACCAGACACAGAGACTTGAACGGGTAGAAAGGATTTGGCACAGTGTGAAATAGAAAACACATGCTACAGCATGTGACTAGTATAAGTCAGGACTGTGGTTACCTGAAGGGAGAGGGTCATTATTAGGAATGGAACAGGGGGGCTTCTAGAGTGCTAGGGAAAAAAAGGCTATTTCTTGGCCTGAGTTGTGGTAACTCAAGTTCACATCGTGATCATGAACTTGACTTTACTATAAGACTTAGGATCACACATCCCTGACAGCCACTGGGCTGATCAGACCACAAGCACTTATGATAATCGAAACTCAGCAAACATTCCCACTGGCAGAGCCATACACCCAGTAACAAAGTCACTGTCTACAGAACTCTCAAAATTCTACAACTCTAATACAGCGCTAGCCAATGTGGCACTTTACGAGCAAGAGAAAATGTATGACAACGAGGATTACCCACCAATGGATTACAATGAAATAATGTTTCACTCATTGCAAAAATGTCATAGAGCAGAAAAGACGACGGCAGATAAGCAGGCTATTCAAAAAGGCCACTTCCCCTGGGACTCGCCCTGATCGGCCTTTCCAGCCCTGTGCCTCTCACCTGTCCTTGGCCTTCAGCGTCTGCCCATTTATTGGCGCACACTCTCCCCGCCACTGCATCGTTAAGTGACATGAAGGTCGGGTGAAGGGTTAGCGTAAGTTATTCTCTTCTTTTCCTAGACAGACTTTCAAGATTTCTTTGCTTTTTAAAGTTTTCCCTTTGTTGGCTTTTTATTAAATAAGCAAGGTGTTTCTATATTGTTGCCTACTCTTTTCTTCTCTCTGAAGTAAGAAGTGAAGGAGCAGAAATGGTTTTACTCAACTCAGTAGCCCTGGGCTTAGTACAGTGTCTGGAACCCCTTACATACAAGAGATATTTATAGAATGCACCAAAATAAATCCTTTTCTAAAAACTATGCTATTAGATGCTTATACAAAACCATATGTGTCCAAAACTGTCTATACTGATACTGAGGAATTTCCCGCTCCTGCAAAGCAGATTTTAATGTAATCTGCATCGAGGGAGCACTGAATCCTACTATATCTGCTTGGACTAGAAAGTACCAGCACCTTTCAGTCTAGAGATTGAGAAAGAATTCTTTTTTTTT